>NC_059295.1:1392944-1432944 GCF_017591435.1 Portunus trituberculatus
CATCCAAACTTGTGACTCTGCAATGGATAAAATGGAAAGCCTTGTGGAAATGTGTTACATAAGTTTTGTATGCGGTACAATTATGTGCCCTTTGTTTACATTCCACAGGTTGCGGTTAGCATCTTTCCCGCTCCACTCTCCCTCCCTTCATAAATTTATGATCATCAACATTACAAAATTACTTACATACATACATTAGTGTACATTATAATGACTTAGTCTTAAATTAAACTGCTTAAATGTTTAACTTCATAATTTTCACTTTCATTAAACCTTTTACTGTACTATGATGCACTCTCGCTTTGTTTACTCTCAATGAAAGTTCAAGTCAGGGGTCAAGCTTGTTATAATTGGTTCGCTAAATGAAAATTCACGCAACGAACGTTTTTTTAGGAACGTAATCC
Organism: Portunus trituberculatus; assembly: GCF_017591435.1. Classification (NCBI taxonomy): domain Eukaryota; kingdom Metazoa; phylum Arthropoda; class Malacostraca; order Decapoda; family Portunidae; genus Portunus; species Portunus trituberculatus. The sequence continues at coordinate 1,393,349 of NC_059295.1, forward strand.
GTTCATTAAGCGAGGGTTGCTTGTATATACTATATATATAAATATATATATATATATATATATATATATATATATATATATATATATATATATATATATATATATATATATATATATATATATATATATATATATATATATATATATATATATATATATATATATATATATATATATAGTAAGGTCCCGGTTACGTCAGTCTCGAGTTACGTCAAACTCGCACTTACGTCAGTCCACTATAAGGCGATTTAAGATTTAAAAAATTGAAAATTTATAAATCGTAAAGCGCGGGCTTTATTGTTATTGTTGGCCGCCAGGCGTCACTAGTGGTTATCCACCACACCGCCCACCTCATGCTTGATTACAATAACACTCACGCCTCAGTTCCACCACACCGTCGCCCCTGGCAAGAGTGTTCCTACATCTGCATTTGCTGACTATCTTAGTATCTTGCTCAATGGCACCAAAAAGAAAACTCCTGAGTGATAGCAGTGATGCTAAGAGAAGGAAAACCATTACGCTACAAGAAAAAGTGGACATAATTAAAAGACATGAGAAGGGAGGCAGCAGCTGTGTGTAAGGGAGTGAAGAAGAAAATGGGAAGCCTGTTACCATGACAACGGGGAGGTTGACGACCTTGAGGGCTCACGCACCTATCACAACAATAACAACTCCGGAGCCTTCGCCTGGGCCACACGACACTCGCAGCTCACTTGCACCGTCTGCGCTTGTCTGCTGATCCCTATTGCCCTTTCCTATTGCATTTCCTGCCCCGCTGCCCACGCTTCTACTCCCACCGCACTGCACTACGCTCCCAGCTGTCCGCCCTGGGCGTCACAACATTCGACCTGCCTACCCTCCTGGCGGCCTCAGGCGTCCACCCCTCTGGCAACATGTAGTCCTTCGTGTTCACGGCCTTAATCAACAACAAAAACAAGCTTGTGTTTCATATTCCTACATACTTGTAAATAATATAACAATATAACCTTTTACTTATATAACACTTCTACTCCTACCGCACTCCACAAAGCTCCCAGCTGTCCGCCCTGGGCGTCACAACATTCGACCTGCCCACCCTCCTGGAGGCCTCAGGCCACCCCTCTCGGCAACCTGCAGTCCTTCGTGTTCGCAGCCCTAATCAATATATTCCTATATAGTTGTAAATAATATACCAATATAACAACATAACCTTTTACTTACCTGAATAACCATAAAAAATTATTGGTTGAAAACTCGATAATATGCTTTGAAAGTACAAAAACTCGAGTTACGTACAAAATCGACTTACGTCATGCTTCAGGAACGTAACTCTGACGTAACTTGGGACCTTACTGTGTATATATATATATATATATATATATATATATATATATATATATATATATATATATATATATATATATATATATATATATATATATATATATATATATATATATATATATATATATATATATATATATATATATATACACATATACAGTGGAATTTTAACTTATGAGTTTAGTTTGCTCTATGACAAAGCAGTATTTAATTTAATTTGCTTGTATGTCAAATCAATTTCTCCCACTGAAAAGAATTGAAATGCCATTTACATGTTTAGTGGGGTTGACAGTGCTGGTGACTAGCCTCCTTTATGTAAATAAGAACTCTTATTACACCAGTGTGGTGTGAGCCATCAATGTGAAAAGAGGTACTCATACTTTTAAATGTCAACGGAGTCTTTTGAGAAGATAAATGTACATGGACGCTGGTGTATTATATTGCACTAAAAACAAAATATGCAGTATTACTGTGGTGCAACCTACTGGTGGGCATAAACTCCACTGTGACCATGGGTTGGGATGCATTGCATTGAGACCAAAATCGGTTTTGTGATTATTATATATAATTCAAGTTATGTAAATTTTGAGCCAAACTCATGAGTATTTCTAATAAATGTAAAGTAAAACTTCAATATTATTCAGCATAATTCATACTGCTGAGATGTTTCACAATTAAGTCAGTATTCACTTGTAACAGAACAAGAATATACCTTGAATACAAACATAAAACTAATTAGAAAAATAAACTAATTAGATTCCATCTTGTTCATATGAACTTATTAGTTCCCTATGTGCCTTTCAAATCATACATCTTTTTCTTTTTATCATAATTCATAAGTCCCTGCTTGACATAGGTACGACATTGTATGTGACAAGTACTTCACATCCGTCACACTTGCAAAGTATTTATTATGACATAATATGTACCTCTGTGGTACAGTTTGCTCATCATGCAAAGGGTTGCTAGATGAGGTTACAAAAGGCAAAGATAAAGAAAAGGAAAATAGTCTCACAGCAAAATAAGAAATCTAATAAGTTTATTTTTCCAAATAATAGTTTTGTGTTTGTATTCACGGTATATTCTGGTTGTTCTGTTATAAGTGAATACTGACTTAATTGTGATGCATATCAAATCAATTAATTGTAGTGAATGATACTGAAGTTTTATTCACATTTATTAGCAAGTTCTCATGAGTTTGGGTAAAAAATCATGAATGAAATTATAAAAATTTAAAATTATTTACTTGGGGATATCAATGCTTGTTGAACACACTTTGCGTTAAACCAATCTTTCTTTCCTTCTTCTTTAGGTCTATATTTCGGGACATATTCCCTGACTCCTGTTTCATATATTTCCAAAAATAAGTTATATTTCTCTTGCACCCTCTCGAGTTTTTCATCTCCTCCCAATTAACATTTTTGAAATAGTTCTAGAGGTTTTCAATATCAGCCTTTCTGTAGTTTAATTCGTCTCTATCTTCCTTTCCCTCTTCTACATCCATTTCTAATATTACATGGTCACTCTTTCCCAATGGGCACTTATGTCTTATATCATCGTTCATTTGTATACCCATTGTAAAAACCAGACCCAATCTCGCCAGCTCATCATTTCCTCTGAATCTTGTGTTTTCCTTTACTCTTTGGTCCATCATATTATCTATCATTAGATTCTGGAACCTTTCTCCCCAGGCTTCTTCCCCCATACCCCTTTCATAATTTTCCCAGTCCACCTTCTTACAGTTGAAATCTACTAATATCACTTTTCTCCTTTCTTTAATGACTCTTGTTAGACTCCTTATTGTGTCATTTATCATGTCTTTATATTCTTGATTAGTCCATGAATTTGTTTTGGTGGCACATATGTTTCAATGATTGTTAACTCTTTTTTATTAATATGTATCTTAATATACAATACTTCTGCTTTTTCTTCCCCACACTCCACTTGATTTACCACCCTCTCTTTCCTTAACATCATCATGACTCCTCCTCCTCCTCTACCCACTCTGTCTCTCCTCCATATATTACACCTATTATCCATGTCTATTTTTATTGCCTCATTCAATTTTGTTTCAACTAGGCATACAATATCCGGTTCTCCTTTCTTTATGTAATCTCTTAATTCTAATTTACTTGATAAAACCCCATCTATGTTAGTATACATCATTTTTAATCTCTAGCTCTTATCACCTTTAGTTAAACTTGCTCCATTTTTTCTCTTCCTTCTCTTTTATATACCATTTCCTTATCCTGTCTCCAAGAATTCTACAAAAAAATGCCTTCTTCTCCTCTGACCTTTCATTATTTTTTTCCCTTGCTTCTGCCACCAGTTTGTTGTGTGTCTTCCTTTCTTCCTCATTTCTATTTTTCTTTATATATATATATATATATATATATATATATATATATATATATATATATATATATATATATATATATATCCTTGCAACCTTCTGTTTCTCTGAGTTGTGTGTATTTACCTAGTTGTAGTTTTACAGGGCCTGGGCTTTATGCTCGTGTGGCCCCGTCTCCATATATACACTTATCCAATCTTCCTTTAAAAGTGTGCACACTCGTTACAGACACTACTTCTTCATCTAAACTGTTCCACGTCTCAATACATCTCTGCAGGAAACTATATTTTTTAATATCTCTCAGACATCTTCCCTTTCTGAGCTTTTTACTATGCGATCTTGTGCTTCGGATGTCATATTCTTCTCTCAGGATCAGTTTCTCATTATCCACTTGGTCCATTCCATTGATCAATTTATAGACTTGTATCAGGTCTCCTCTCTCCCTTCTTTGTTCCAAGGTTGGTAGATCCATAGCCTTTAGTCTCTCCTCATATGTCATCCCTTCAAGTTCTGGGACTATTCTTGTAGCCATTTTTTGTAGCCTCTCCAATTTCCTTATGTGTTTCTTTTTATGAGGGGTCCACACTACTCCTGCATACTCCAATCTGGGTCTTATTATAGTACTTATCAATTTCTTCATAATTTCTTTGTCCATGTAGTGAAATGCTACTCCAATATTCCTCAGCAAATTATATGTTTCTCTAAAAATTCTATCAATATGGCTTACTGTTTGATTGTTTTCTTCCATCGTCACTCCTAAGTCCTTTTCCTTTTTGACTTTCTCCAGTTCTACTCCATCTCCCATCTTATAGATTCCCACAGGTCGTCTTTCCTTCTTTCCCATTTCCATGACATGGCTTTTGTTCACATTGAATTCCATTTCCCACTTCTTACTCCACTCCAAGATCTTATTTAGGTCTTCTTGCAGTATTTCACAATCCTCCTTTTGCTTTATAACTTTGCACAGTTTCATATCATCCACAAACAAATTTATGTAGCTGTTCACTCCTTCTGGCATGTCGTTAATATAAATGAGGAAAAGTACTGGTGCCAATAGTGACCCCTGTGGCACTCCACTTTCTACTGCTCTCCACTTGGACTTCGTATCTTTAACTACCGTCCTTATTTCTCTCCCCCTCAAATAATTTTCTATCCATCTCAATGTGCTTCCTTTTAAGCCACCCTTCTCCTCTAACTTCCACAGTAATCTTGCGTGTGGCACTTTGTCAAACGCCTTTTTTAAATCCATATAGATGCAGTCAACTCATCCCTCTCTCTCTTGTACTCTATCAACTATTCTAGAATAGAAACTCAATAAATTAGTTACACAAGACCATCCTTTTCTAAAACCAAATTGGCTATTTGATATTAATTTCTTATCTTCAAGGAACTCGATCCATTGTTTCTTTATTATTCTTTCACACATCTTGCATATTACACTAGTTACTGATACCGGTCAGTAATTTAAAGGTTCTTCTTTCCTTCCGCTCTTATATATGGGAACCACCTCAGCTCTTTTCCATTCTACTGGCACTGTTCCATTTTCTATTGAGCATTTTATGATGTTGTATATAGGACTTGCTAGTTCTTCCCTACATTCTTTCAGTATTCTGCCTGAGACTTCATCCGGTCCCATTGCCTTCTCTTCATCCAGTTCCTTCATTAACTCTTTTATTTCAAGCTTGGTTAGTTTAATCTCTTTCATATAGATTGTCTCTGTCTATTACCCTGTGGCCTCTCAAATTTGGATTCTTTAGTAAAGACCTCCTGGAATTTTTTATTTAATAGTTCTGCCATACTTTTTGGGTCTTCCACTATCCCATTCTCTCCTTTTAACCTTTCTATTGTTTCTTTTTGCCTAATTTTTCCATTTATGAATCTTTAGAACAATTTTGGTTGCTGCTTACATTTTTCGACAATATCTTTTTCGAAGTTCTTTTCCTCTTCCTTCCTCACCTTAACATATTCATTTCTCGCTGCCTTGAAGTTTTCCTTATTTGCTGGATTTTTATTTCTCCTCCACCTTTTCCATGCTCCATCTCTTTTCTCCTTTGCCCTAGCACACCTTGCATTAAACCAATCTTTCTTTCCTTCTTCTTTTGGTCTATATTTTGGGACATATTCCCTGACTCCTGTTATATATATTTCCAAAAATAAGTTATATATATGTTTTCATCTCCTCCCAGTCTACGTTTTTAAAATAGTTCTTGAGATTCTCAATATCAGCCTTTCTGTAATTTAATCGGTCTCCTTTGTATGAATCGTCTCTCTCTTCCTTTCTTTCTTCTATATCTATTTCTAATATTGCATGGTCACTCTTTCCCAATGGGCACTTATATCTTATATTGTCATTCATTTGTATACCCCTTGTAAAAACTAGGTCCAATCTCGCCGGCTCGTCGTTTCCTCTGAATCTTGCGCATTCCTTTACTCTCTGGTCCATCATATTGTCTATCATTAGGTTCAAGAATCTTTCTCCCCAGGCTTCTTCCCCCATACCACTTTCATAATTTTCCCAGTCCACTTCTTTACAGTTGAAATCTCCTACTAATATAACTTTTCTCCTTTCTTTAACGATTCTCATTAGACTCCTTATTGTGTCATCTATCATGTCTTTATATTCTTGATTGGTCCATGAATTTGTTTTTGGTGGCACATATGTTACAATGATTGTTATCTCTTTTTTATGAATATGCATCTTAATATACAATACTTCTGCTTTTCCTTCCCCACATTCCATTTCATTTATCACTATCTCTTTCCTTAACATAATCATGACTCCTCCTCCTTTACCCACTCTGTCTCTTCTCCATACATTATACCTATTATCCAAATCTATTTTGACTTGTGTGTGTGTGTGTGTGTTAATGGAGAGAGAGAGAGAGAGAGAGAGAGAGAGAGAGAGAGAGAGAGAGAGAGAGAGAGAGAGAGAGAGAGAGAGAGAGAGAGAGAGAGAGAGAGAGAGATAGCAGGGGGCCATTGTCAAGGTCATTGAATGGCTGTTGTACAGCCATAATTCAATGACTTCATCTCTCTCTCTCTCTCTCTCTCTCTCTCTCTCATATGTGTCTTATGTTAAGCATTTGTTGTAAAAAACATTTATAAATAATATATGTATAAAAACATATTAAGTGAATGAGTAAAATGAGGAATGCTGGGTGATTGTTGAAGGGCTCACTGTATCAAGTGCTCACAAGCAGCAATGGATCTGAAGGTTGCTCAGATCTCTGATTTTTGGCTCTCAACTCAAAGTAAAATATCAGCTAAGTAACAGCTCATATTTGAAAAAAACTCATAAGTAGGAGGACTTATAAGTCAAAGTACCACTAAATAAATAAGTGTGTGTGTGTATTTACCTAGTTGTATTGTACAGGGTTCGAGCGGGGCTCATAGTGTCCTGTCTCCATATCTCCATTTATCTAATTTTTCTTTAAAGTTATGCACACTATGTGCTGCAAGAATTCCATTACCCAATGCATTCCATTTTTCCACCGTTCTCTGTGGAAAATTGTATTTTCCAACATCCTTCACACACTGCCTCATCCTGATCTTCTTTTCATGTCCTCTTGTCTTTCCATCCTCTTCTGCTAACAGCACTAGGTCTTCTTTGTCTATCTTTTCAATATCATTTACTATTTTATACATTGTTATTAGGTCCCCTCATTCTCTTCTATCTTGTACAGTTGGCAATCCCATTTCCTTCAGTCGTTCTTCATATGTGAGGTCCTTTAATTCCGGCACCATCTTAGTAGCAATCTTCTGTATCCTTTCCAGTTTTCTTATACCTTTTTTTAGAACTAGGAGACCATACCACTGCTGCATATTCCAGCCTTGAGTGTATCATGCTTGTGATGATTTTTTTCATCATATCTTTATCCATGTAATGAAATGCCACTCTTATATTAGTCAATATCCTATATGATAGTCCAAATATCTTATCTATGTGTTTATCAGGGCTCAGATTTTTTTGTATGATCACTCCAAGATCTTTTTCCTCTTTAGTCTTCGTTATTTGCTCCTCTCCCATCAAATAGTTCCATACTGGTCTTTTCTTACTCTTTCCTAGTTCCATTATGTGACATTTCTTGGCATTAAACTCCAATTTCCACTTCTTGCTCCATTCATAGATCTTATTTAAATCTTCCTGTAGCAGTATACAGTTCTCTCTGGTTTTGATAACTTTTAGCAACTTTGCATCATCAGCAAATAAATTTATATAGCTGTTTACTCCAATGTGAATATCGTTTATATAAACTTGAAACATAATAGGGGCTAACACTGACCCTTGTGGCACCCTGCTGGTTACTTTACTCCAAGACGAGTATGTATCTCTGATCACAGTTCTCATTTCTCTATCCTTCAAATAATCTCTTGTCCATTCGAGCAAGGCTCCAAGCAGTCCTCCTATGTTCTCTAGTTTCCAAAGAAGTCTTCCATGAGGGACTTTATCAAATGCCTTTTTAATGTCCAGGTATACTGTGTCTACCCATCCATCTCTGCTTTCAAGTCCTGCAATAACCCTGGAGTAGAAGCTTAATAAGTTTGATACACATGACTGCCCTGTCCTGAACCCAAATTGTCTGTTCGATATGACTTGCTCCTCTTCTAGAAATTTAACCCATTTTCTTTGATAATTATTTCACATAACTTCCCTACGACACTTGTAAGTGACACTGGTCTGTAGTTTAGTGGTTCAGTTGCCTTTCCTCCTTTAAATATCGGTATTACGTTGGCTCTCTTCCACTCTAGTGGAACTTTCCCTTCATTTATTGAACTTTTAATTATTTCCCAAATTGGCTCCAGTAATTGCTCTTTACATTCTTTTAACACCCAGCCTGATACACCATCTGGCCCCATTGCTTTCTGACTTCCAACTTGTCCAGTAATCTTCCAATATCCTCTTTATGAACTGCAATTTCCTGTAATCCTAGGCAATTCAATGTCCTATTAGGTTCTGTGAAGTCATCTTCTTCAGTGATAACCGTTTTGAAGCTCTCATTCATTATTTCACACATTTCTTTCTCTGTTTGGTATGTCTTCCATCTTTAACTATTTTTCAATTGTTTCCTTATTCTTTGTTTTGCCATTTATAAACTTGTAAAAAAGTTTGGGTTCATCCTTGCTTTTATCCACTACATCTTTCTCAAACTTTCTTTCTTCCTCTCTCCTTACTCTAATATATTAATTTCTAGTATCTTTGTACTGCTGACTATTATGATAATTTCCCTGCTTTAAAAGTTTCTTCCATGCTTTATCCTTTGCCTTTTTTGCTTGTAAGCATCTAGCATTGTACCATGTATGTATTTTTTCTGAACTCTATAAACAGGAACAAACTTTTTTACTCCTTCATTGTATTCCTGTAAGAATATGACATATTTTTCTTGTACAGTCTTCCTGCTCATAATATTACTCCACTCAATATCAGCAAAATAACTCTTTAGTTTTTCAAAATCTGCTCTTGCATAATTTAATCTCTCTCCTTTATAGTCCTCTCTTTAACTTATCTCATCTTCCTCCTGCATTTGCATCTCTAATGTCACATGATCACTTTTCCCCATTGGACTAAGGTATTGTATGATTGGAGGGGACTCCGGTTTTCTTGTGAAGACTAGGTCAAGTAACAATGGTTCCTCTTCCCCGGTACCTTGTTAACTCTTCTAACCACTGGTCCATTGTATTAACCATAGTCATCTGTAACACTTTCTCACTTCACTGCCCAGCATTGTCCATTACTTCCATCTCTCCCCAGTTTATTTTTTTACAGTTAAAGTCTCCAACTAAGAGTATTCTTCTATCTCTTTTTAACATGTTATCCAGATACTTTATTGTCTCTCTGCATATCTTTATGCTCTTCTGATCCCCATGTATTAGTCTTTGGTGGAACATACGTGACTATAATTTTTCTTTTCTTCAAATCTTGTTCTGATTGTTACTCCCAATGCTTCACTTTGTCCTCTCTATATTGCACATCCTCCACACAAAGGTTATCACAAACCATAATTAGCACTCCTCCCCCTTTATCCTTCTTGTCCCTCCTCCAGGTATTATATCCTTCCTCTTTAAAGTTGACATGGATCGCTTTTTTCAGTTTTGTTTCAACGATACACATTACTGTACATCTGGCTTTTTCTCTTTCAAATAATCCCTTACTTCCAATATACTTGATAACAAACCATCTATGTTAGCATAAGTCACTCTTAATTTATTACTTCCTCCACGACCTCTTCTTTTTTCCTTAGATACCACTTCTTTAGTCTCATATCCAGAACCTTCCAGTAAAAATTCTTCTTCTCTCTGTCCTTTTCTCATTTTTTTCCTTAGCCTCACTTCTTAGCACTTTCTCCTTTTCCCTTTCCTCTAAGTTCATATCTTTTTTTATCCATATTTCCTTGTGATCAACATCATCAGCTAACTTCCCTTTTCTAGCCATTATTTCTTCTACAGCCACTTGAGATCTCATTTTCACCTTCATTGGTCTCTTACCCCCTTCAGTGTACCTTCCCAGCCTAACCACTTCCTCCACCTGGTCAAATTCTTGTGTGCTGTCTTGTACCCTTTTGATAACCGTTTTGGCCATTTCCCTTTCTTCACGTTCTCTTGTGAATTTATTTGGATATTTCTTTTCTTTCATCCCGTAGATCACAAAGCTTTTTTTCTTGTCCACTGCATCCCTCACCATGCTTTTCTTTTCTTTGATAACCTCGATTACAGCAACTTTTGTGTTCTCCTGAATTTGTCTCTTTACCACTTCTGAAAATTTTACTTTTTCCTCCTCTTGTTCTTATCTCCATTCATTTCTTAGTTCTTTCAATTTGTTTTCACCTAGACCACCTTCTATCCTGTCTGTAACCCTTTGTTGCACTTTATCCTGCAAGTTATGGCATGTGGTTTCTAGAGTGTCATTTTGCTTCCTTATTTCTAAAATCTCTTTTAATTCTTGGTTTATTCCACTGATCTTTTCACATTCAGTTATTCTCAATTTCAAGGCTGTGTTTTCTGATACCAGTCGGTCATGTTTGTCCATGAGACTGGACATCGCCTCCTTCAAATATCTTAATTCTCTTTCTACATTTACAAGTCTCCTCATATTTCCTCGTTCATCTCGGAAACCCGAGAAATTCCTATCCATAGTATCTTCAGTCAGCATTCTTAAACCAATAGGTGTTTCTATATAGCGTTGATTTTTGGCCGGTGTATGTTTTGGTTCCTCCATGCGCCTGGCAGCACTACTTGGTTCCATATTCCTCTCTTTATCTACTCCTTGGCTATACATAGTCTAACACTTATTTCATTTGGAGACAGGAGAATACTATGGCTTCCCCCTCCCCCTGTACATATGTCTAGGCCTGGGTCCAGTCCTTCTGTATCACTCTCTGTTTGCTGCTCAGACACGTCTGTCCTTGACGATGGCTGCGCCATGTGTGTATGTATATACAGTAAGGTCCCGAGTTACGTCAGAGTTACGTTCCTGAAACATGACATAAGTCGATTTTGTACATAACTCGAGTTTTTGTACTTTCAAAGCATATTATTGAGTTTTCAACCAATAATTTTTTATGGTTATTCAGGTAAGTAAAAGGTTATATTGTTATATTGGTATATCATTTACAACTATGTAGGAATATATTGATTAGGGCCGCAAACGCGAAGGACTGCAGGTTGCCGAGAGGGGCGGCCTGAGGCCTCCAGGAGGGTGGGCAGGTCGAATGTTGTGACGCCCAGGGCGGGACAGCTGGGAGCTTTGTGGAGTGCGGTAGGAGTAGAAGCGTTATATAAGTAAGAGGTTATATTGTTATATTATTTACAAGTATGTAGGAATATGAAACACAAGCTTGTTTTTGTTGTTGATTAGGGACGCGAACGTGAAGGACTGCATGTTGCCAGAGGGGTGGACGCCTGAGGCCGCCAGGAGGGTAGGCAGGTCGAATGTTGTGACGTCCAGGGTGGACAGCTGGGAGCGTAGTGCAGTGCGGTGGGAGTAGAAGTGTGGGCAGCGGAGCAGGAAATGCAATAGGAAAGGGCAATAGGGATCAGCAGACAGGCGCAGATGGTGCAAGTGACCTGCAAGTGTCGTGTGGCCCAGACGAAGGCTCCGGAGTTGTTATTGTTGTGATAGGTGCGCGAGCCCTCAAGGTCGTCAACCTCCCCGTTGTCATGGTAACGGGCTTCCCATTTTCTTCTTCACTCCCTTATACACAGCTGCTGCCTCCCTTCTTATGTCTTTTAATTATGTCCACTTTTTCTTGTAGCATAATGGTTTTCCTTTTCTTAGCATCACTGCTATCACTCAGGAGTTTTCTTTTTGGTGCCATTGAGCTAGATACTAAGATAGTCAGCAAACGCAGATGTAGGAACTCTCTTGCCAGGGGCGACGGTGTGGTGGAACTGAGGTACGTAGAGTGTTGTTGTATTCAAGCGTGAGGTGGGCGGTGTGGCGGATAACCACTAGTGACGCCTGGCGGCCAACAATAACAATAAACACCGCACTTTACGATTTATAAATTTTCAATTTTTTAAATCTTAAATAGCCTTATAGTGGACTGACATAAATGCGAGTTTGACGTAACTCGAGACCGACGTAACCTGGGACCTTACTGTATATATATATATATATATATATATATATATATATATATATATATATATATATATATATATATATATATATGCAACTCCCGCTTAACGAAGGGGTTACGTTCCTAGAAATCCTTCGTTAAGCGAACCGATTATTACAAGTTTAACCCCTGACGTGAACTTCCATTGAAAGTAAGCAAAGCGAGAGTGTATCATAGTACAGTGAAAGGTTTAAAGAAAGTAAAAATTATGAAATTAAACATTTAGGCAGTTTAATTTAAGTCATTATAATGTACACTAATGTACGTAACTTTATAATGTTGATGATCTTAAATTTATGAAGGAAGGGAGAGTGGAGCAGGAAAGACACTAACCAGCAACCTGTGGAATGTAAACAAAGGGCGCATCATTGTATCACATACAAAACTTATGTACCACATTTCCACAAGGCTTTCCGTTTTATCCATTGCAGAGTCACGAGTTCAGGTGGTTCTTTTAGCTTGTAAGGAAGATATGGTCTCACCAGCCTTCTTAATAGAGTTTGCTGACTTGAAAATAGTAGAGATAGTAGATGGAGTCAAGATGGTGGCGAGCAATGCTATTAGGTTTCTCTCGCCTCTCGTGTCTGTCAATAATATCCAGCTTCACTTCGAGAGTAAGAGACTTCCTGGTCTTAGCAATGCTAGGCAACATTGCAGGGCGTTTTGGTGATAAGTTGAGCGAGGGAAGACGAGCTGCTGGTGACGCTGTTATTGCTTTGAACAGGGGGAATGTGATGCACGTGTTGTCCACGAGAGGCGCTGGTGTATTCAAAAGCCTGTCAGCTTGCGTGATATGGCGGTGCTTTCAAACTTGGAAAAAATTACCTGGATAAAACTTTGTTAAAGCGAGTTTGGTGTTCGTTAAACGAGCAGATGGTAGTAAAATGAAACCTTCGTTGTAGCGAAATTTCGTTGTATGAACCTTCATTAAGCGGGGGTTGCCTGAATATATATATATATATATATATATATATATATATATATATATATATATATATATATATATATATATATATATATATATATATATACATGCAAAAAGGTAAATCTATGTGAAACAATGATCACAATGGATGCCAAACATTGATACATTAACATTGTTAGAGGGAGGCATAGGGGATGTCTGAATCCAAACATATATGCTTGCAAGTTTACATACACAGCAATCAGCTCTAAAGATAGTCATGCAGGTCAAGTTAAATGAATGTGATAGTAATAAGATAAAATAATACTGCGTTGGTGCATTCACATTTTTCTTTTCAAAACTGAGTTATATCTTTCTTTTGAATTTACATAAGTTTCACTGGTAATGCATTACACTGAACTTTTGTTCCATAAACTTTGATTCTGTACATTCCTATTTTCTTTCACTGAATTAATTGAGGTTCTCTTACTGTTAGTTTTTCTGTCGTAGATAAGATGAAAGTGGAATATAAATGGGAGTATGGAAGAAATGGTGGTGAACAGTACAAGTGCATGGTAAAATACAAAGAAATATAGAAAGCAAAATGTGAAGGTATGTGAAAAACAGAGAAACTGAGATGACACTTGGAGAAGCACCACATGTAAAGATATTCAATACATTCAAAGATAGTGACTAGAAAAGCACCATAAGTGGTGGTACAAAAATTCTGTGAGTAAGTTAGAAAAGTGCAAGATGGACTGGTGAGATCAAAGAACTAGTAAAGAAATGGAAGAATACTACAGAACATAAAAGAAAAAAAATCTACAAAAAGAAATACACTTGAGGAAATTAATTCAATATGAATCATTTACTTTATGTAGAAATAAAAAGGGATGAGAAGAAAATGGAAACTGAATGAAAAATGAGTTCTGATAGGAAGTCATGAAAGGGAAAAAGTCTTTATAAATGTAAAGACACATTTAAAAAATAGCATTTTCCTGCCAATATTGAAATTCAGGGTAGAGGCCTGGATGTGGAATAATATCAGTCAAAAGTACATATGTACTGTGAAAGAAAGTTACCACAGTGTCATAATAAGTGACATGATGGGAGGATACAATGAAAGTGTGTTATGGGCACCTATATAAATCTCCATAAACTGTGAAATGGTGGAATGGATGAAAAGGAGAAATTGAAATGGTATGGCCACATTGAAAAGACTGAGTGAAGAGTTTGTAAAGAAAGTCTATGGAGGCAATGGTGAAGATACTGTTGGGAATTCAATAACAAAACCAGTGTAAATTGATATATTAATTGTTTAATAATGGGATGATTTTGCATAAGATCTCACATCAATACAGCATAAATTTGAATCTATGAAAGAGTACAGATTACCTAACTATGATATAGAGTCATAAGAAGTATTAGAAAAGAGAGAAAAAAAAAGTATATAGTATCTCCTTAGCCTAGGTGCCCAACATTTTCCACACGAACTGACAACACAACAAATGAAATCTGAAACTTGACTCCAACCAATCATTGAAGAAGACAGAATCATTATCTGGAAGGTTGTATCAAGTTGATAAATGAAGGTGTTATGTTTCTGAGGCATTGAAGAACACAAAAGTTTGCTTAGTTGTGATTGGAAATTTTAAGATGATCAGAATTCAGCAATTCTGTAGTTTCCCTATGTAAATTGTTTAAATTTTAAAGGATTTGACATCTTGAAAAAATTTTAAAAAATGAAAAAATGAAGTGCTATCATCACCACAGGAAAGAATAAGACACTGAGTTTGGTTTATATCACTGATATATAATGATAGATAGGGGGCCGCTGTGGTACAGTGGAACCATGCGTGCTTTGGGGTCCAAGGGTCTCCAAGCACATGGGTTGGAATCCTGTCCACGATCCGAGTGTAGGTTGGGCTTCCTCACTCGGGGCAACGGTTTCCTAGCGGGTGGGCTTTGAGATAGGAGGTACCCCAAAAAGTATCTCCTTTAGCCCATAAATTCCTGTGAAAAGCCCACATGGAAGGAAAAAAAAAAAAAAAAAAAAAAAAAAAAAAGGACTCGATTCTGAGGGACACCACCTTTAATTGGCATGAACAGTAACTCTTGTTTGTCTATCTTCATCCTCTGTCAATGATACCAAGTCTTGTCTATCTATCTTTTCCATATGGTTCCCTAACTTATACATTGTTATTAGGTCTCCTCTTTCCTGTCTATCCTTCAAAGTTGGTAGCACCATCTCCTTCAGTCTTTCTTCATAGGAAAGATCTTTATTTCTGACACCATCTTTGTGATGGTTCTTTGTATTCTTTCTAGTTTCTTGATATCTTTCTGCCTGTATGGTGACCATACCATAGCTGTATATTCTAGTCTAGGTCTTATCATAGTGGTTATGATCTTTTTCATCATACTCCTATCCATGTAATTTAATGCCACTTGGATGTTAGTTAGTGTCTTGTATGTTGAAGCAAGTAGTCCATTTATGCATCTTTTTGGAGTCAGGGTATTTTGTATATTCACTTCCAGGTCTTTCTCTTTACTCCTTTTTATTAGAATCTCTTCTCTCATTAAATATTCCCATGTAGGTCTTCTATTACTTTTACCCTTTTCCATTACATGGCATTTCCTGGTATTCAATTCCAATTTCCACTTTTGGTTCCATTCCCAGATCTTGTCAGTATTTTTCTGCAATTCCATACAGTTACTGATGTTCCTTATTACTCTCAAGAGTTTTGCATCCACAGCAAACAAACTTATGTAGCTATTCAAACCCTCTTGTATATCGTTAATATATACACTAAAAACCCAATACTCAAAATTAATTAGTTCCAAATGGCTGTTCAAGTATAAAAAAGTTTGACTATTGATACCTATAAATCAGGTAATTTGTTTTAATCTTAGCAAAACCTCAAGTTTGTAAAAATTTCAAATGTATTTATTTATTTATTTTTTTACAATTTTGATTTTTAAATACCTTACATGAAGGCTGGTGATGGATAACATAAAAGAGGAGAGAAGGGTGGGAAGGGGGAGGAAGGTCGTCAGAGGATGAGTCACCATCCATGAAAAAGTCTTTGTAAAGTTTCTCCTGGTGTGATTCCTTTGAATCCATTAGTGGAGTGTTGTGGCTCACTAACACTTGTACTCTCACCAGATTCCTTATTTTCACCACTAATAAGCCTCTTTGGCACCATCATATGTTTCTAAATGAAAAACTACCAAAGAGAACACAGAAGAATGTTGTTTTTCTCAAGACTGCGGCAGGACTAGGGATGTCCGGTACACCGGTATTACCAGTCGTATGGTATCAGAATGGTACAGTGGGGGCTGCAAGAAGGGAGATGACAGAGCTTTGTATATGACCAAATGTGCGGCCATTTCATTGCTAGATATTTTCACCATTAATAAGTTTTTGGTAGTATGTAAGTTTATAAATGAAAAACTACAGATAGAATGCAGGAGAATGTTATTCTGACGACTGCGGCAGCACAAGTCACAATTGGCGGAGGGGGAAGGGGGATGCAAGGGAGCCTTTGTTTACAACCACTTGTGTGCCGTGTGGACGTTCGACTATCAGGTAATTTTTTGAGTATTAAATAGAAGTTTTGCGTTCGAAAATTTAAACATTTGAGTACCGAGTCTCCACTATACTTGGAACATAATTAGTTCCCACATCGAACCCTGTGGTACACCACTAGTAACTGTGCTCGAGCTTGATGGGATGTCTCTATCATTGTTGTCATTTCCTTATCTGTTAAGTAGTCTGTCATATAATTTAAAATATTCTCCTGTATTCCTCCAATGTGTTCTATTTTCCATAGGAGTCTTCTATGTGGTACTCTATTGAAAGCCTTCTTTATATCTAAATACATGGTGTCAACCCATCCATCTCTCCCTTGTACTTTATTTCATACTTTTGTATAAAAAGCTTAGTAAATTTGTTATGCATGATCTTCCCTTTTTGAAACCAAATTGGGAGTTATTTATTATTTAACTTCTCTCCAGATATTCTAACCATTTTCTTTAATAACAATTTCACAAATCTGTGTGTGTGTTTTTATCACCTTGTTGTGACATACAGGAAAGGAAGAGTACTCATGCTGTCCTGCCTGTATACTAACCAAGGTAATTCAACAATGCAGTGTGTGTGTGTATGTGTATGTGTGTATTTACCTAATTGTATTTACCTAATTGTAACATACGGGAAAAGAGCTATGCTCGTACTGTCCCGTCTCCATATCTACTAATGTCCAGCTTTTTCTTAAAATCATGAATATTCCTTGCGTTGACCACTTCCACGTCTAAACTATTCCATGCTTCCACCCTTCTATGAGGGAAGCTATATTTTTTCACATCTCTCCTATAAGTGGCCATTTTAGTTTTTTCCCATGCCCTCTCGACATTCTTTCATTCCACATACACAGATCTTCCCTATCCATTTTTCCATGCCAATCATCACTCTGTATATTGCTATCAGGTCTCCCTTTCTCTTCTGTTTTCCAGGGTCGGAAGTTGCATTCTGTTCAGTCTGTCTTCATAAGTCAAATCTCTTAAGTCAGGCACCATTTTTGTTGCAGCCCTCTGTACTTTCTCTAGTTTCCTTATGTGTTTCTTTAAGTTCGAGCCCACTGTATTGTTGCATATTCAAGCCTTGGTCTTATCATTGCAGTAATTATTTTCTTCATCATTTCTTCATCTAAATATACGAACGCCACTCTTATGTTCCTCAATAAGTTCAATACTTCTCCAATTATTTTGTTTATATGTCTCTCTGGCGATAGGTCATTGGTAATTGTCACCCCAAGGTCTTTTTCTTCATGACTGGTTTTATGTCTTCATTTCCTATCTTGTACATACTCCTGATTCTTCTTTCACTCTTGCCAAACTCTAATTTCTTGCATTTTGTCGTGTTGAACTCCATTTGCCATGTACAGCTCCATTTCCATATTCTGTCCAAGTCTTCCTGGAGTAGTTCGCAATCTTTGTCACATCTCACTTTTCTTAACAATTTTGCATCGTCTGCAAATAGGCTCACATAACTGGACACCCCATCCACCATGTCATTTATGTAGACCGCAAACATTACTGGTGCCAACACTGATCCCTGTGGAACTCCACTCTCCACCAAGCCCCATTCTGATGGTCTGTCCTTAATTATTGTTCTCATTTCTCTTCTTGTGTGTGTGTGTGTGTGTGTGTGTGTGTGTGTGTGTGTGTGTATTTACCTAATTGTATTTACCTAATTGTAACATACGGGAAAAGAGCTATGCTCGTGTTGTCCCGTCTCCATATCTATTAATGTCCAGCTTTTTCTTAAAATCATGAATATTCCTTGCGTTGACCACTTCCACGTCTAAACTATTCCATGCTTCCACCCTTCTATGAGGGAAGCTATATTTTTCACATCTCTCCTATAAGTGGCCATTTTAGTTTTTTCCATGCCCTCTCGACATTCTTTCATTCCACATACACAGATCTTCCCTATCCATTTTTCCATGCCAATCATCACTCTGTATATTGCTATCAGGTCTCCCTTTCTCTTCTGTTTTCCAGGGTCGGAAGTTGCATTCTTTTCAGTCTGTCTTCATAAGTCAAATCTCTTAAGTCAGGCACCATTTTTGTTGCAGCCCTCTGTACTTTCTCTAGTTTCTTTATGTGTTTCTTTAAGTTCGAGCCCACTGTATTGTTGCATATTCAAGCCTCGGTCTTATCATTGCAGTAATTATTTTCTTCATCATTTCTTCATCTAAATATCGAACGCCACTCTTATGTTCCTCAATAAGTTCAATACTTCTCCAATTATTTTGTTTATATGTCTCTCTGGCGATAGGTCATTGGTAATTGTCACCCCAAGGTCTTTTTCTTCATGACTGGTGTTTATGTCTTCATTTCCTATCTTGTACATACTCCTGATTCTTCTTTCACTCTTGCCAAACTCTATTTTCTTGCATTTTGTCGTGTTGAACTCCATTTGCCATGTACAGCTCCATTTCCATATTCTGTCCAAGTCTTCCTGGAGTAGTTCACAATCTTTGTCATATCTCACTTTTCTTAACAATTTTGCATCGTCTGCAAATAGGCTAACATAACTGGACACCCCATCCACCATGTCATTTATGTAGACCGAACATTACTGGTGCCAACACTGATCCCTGTGGAACTCCACTCTCCACCAAGCCCCATTCTGATGGTCTGTCCTTAATTATTGTTCTCATTTCTCTTCCTACCAAAAAGTCTTCCATCCATTTTAGTAAACTGCCATGCACTCCTCCTACCATTTCAAGTTTCCAGATCAGTCTCCGGTGTGGTACCTTATCAAAGGCCTTTTTTAAATCCAGGTATATTCCATCAGCCCAACCATCTCTTTCCTGTATTACATCTATCACCCTCGAATAGTAACATATCAGGTTTGTCGTGCATGAACGCCCTTTTCTAAAACCAAATTGACACTCACAAAGTATGTCATTTTTCTCCAAGAAGTCTGTCCATCTATTCTTCACCACCCTCTCACACATCTTAGCTACCACACTTGTAAGTGACACTGGTCTATAGTTCAATGGGTCTCTCTTGTTACCTGATTTATAGATTGGGACAATGTTAGCTCTTTTCCAGTCTTGGGGCACTACACCTTCCCTTAATGAGGCATCAATTACTTCACAAACTTTTCTGCCAGTTGCTCCCTGCATTCTCTTAAAATCCATCCTGATACCCCATCAGGTCCCACAGCTTTTCTCACTTCTAAACTCCCCATCATATTCTTGATCTCCTCCACAGTTACTTGAAACTCCTTCATAATCCCTTTCTGTTCCATTACCAGTGGTTTGTCAAAAGCAGTCTCCTTTGTGAATACCTTCCAAAGCATCCATTCATAGCCTCTGCCATTTCCTGGGATCTTCACTGCATACTCCATTTACTTCTAAACTTTCAATACTTTCTCTATTTTTGATGTTGTTGTTCACATGTCTGTAAAAAGCCTTGGTTGGTCTTTACATTTATCAATTATATCCTTTTCTTGTTTCTTTCTTTCTTCTCTTCTAATCAACACATATTCATTTCTTGCTCTTTTGTAACTTTCCCACTGCTTAATCCGTCTTTTCCTTCTCCACCTCTTCCATGCATCCTCTTTTCTTGTTCTAGCCTTTTCACATCTATCGTTAAACCAGTCCTGCTTTCCAACTTCTCTATGTTGTCTTATTGGTACAAATTTTTTCTCACCTTCTTTGTATATTTTTATAAATTCCTTCCACTTTTCATTTGCTCCCTTAGCACTCTTGAATTTCATCCAATTTGTCTCTTGAAAGAATTTCTTTAGGTTTCCAAAATCTGTCTTGGCATAATTCCATCTTCCCACTTTATATTCTTCATTTCTTCTAGAGTGTGTGTGTGTGTGTGTGTGTGTGTGTGTGTGTGTGTGTGTGTGTGTGTGTGTGTGTTGTGTTACCTATCTGTGTATTACAGGGCCCGAGCTAAGCTCTCTGTGTCCTGTCTCCTTGTCCAATCCTGTCATATCTCTCTTTCATCTGATTGACATCACTGCTCAGTTTATTCCACTTATCAATACTATGATGCGGGAAACTGTATTTTCTCACGTCATTTAGACAGATGTCTTTTATTAGTTTTTTTTCCATGTCCTCGAAGATGATTACTTGTGGTCACATTTATCAACTCTCTGTCCAATATGCCAATATGTCTATCTTGTTCACCAATTTATACATAGTTATCATGTCTCCTCTTGTTCTTCTCTCTTCTAATGTGGTCAGGCCCAGTTTCCTCAGTCTTTCCTCATAGTCTAACTCCCTGAGTCCTGGTACCATCGTTTCCTCAGTCTTTCCTCATAGTCTAACTCCCTGAGTCCTGGTACCATCCTTGCTGCCAGCCTCTGTACCCTTTCCACCTTCAACACATTTTTCTTCATATGCGGTGACCAGACGCAAGCTGCATATTCTAACTGGGGTCTTATTAAGGTCCATAATAATATTTCTTCTTCATCATTCCTTCATCTAGGTAGTGGAATGCAAGGCCAATATTTTGAAGCATGTTATATGTTTTCAAAAATATCTTGTTAATGTGTTTCTCCGGTGACAAAGTGTTTTTTGCACGGTTACTCCTAAGTCTTTCTCCTCATTGGTCTCTTCAATTTTCTCATCACCCAGCCTGTAATCCCTGTTTGGTCTGTATCTACTTCTTCCCATTTTCATAACATGGCTCTTGTTTATATTAAATTCCATCTGCCACTCTTTACTCCACTCATATATTTTATCAAGATCTTCTTGTAACTTGTTACAATCTTCCACATTCTTTACTCTCCTCATAATTTTAGTATCGTCCAAACATATTCATGTAACTGTCAATTCCTACTGGCATATCATTAACATAAATAAAAAAACATGATGGGACCAAGCACTGACCCTTGTGGAACTCCACTGGTTACCTTCTTCCACTCGGACTTCCTTCCTTTCACCACTGTTCTCATTTCTCTTCCCACTAAGTAATTTTCCATCCATTTTGCTAGTTTATCATTTACTCCTCCAATCTTCTTTAGTTTCCACATCAGTCTATTGTGTGGTACTTTATCAAAGGCCTTTCTCAAGTCCAGGTAGATAGCATCCACCCATCCCTCTCTATGTTGTAGTATGTCAGTCACTCTTGAATAAAAACATAATAAATTGGATACATACGATCTTCCTTTTCTGAAACCAAACTGCCTTTCACTCAGAATGTTTTCACTTTCTAGATACTCACTCCACTTAGCTTTAATTACTTCTTCACATACCTTGCACAATATACTAGTCAACGATACTGGTCTGTAATTTAACGGTTCCATTCTACTACCATTCTTATATATAGGCACCAATGTCAGCTCTTTTCCACTCTTTCGGGACTATTCCTGTTCGTATGGAGGTTTCCACAATATGAAATACGGGGTTCAACAATTGATCCTTACATTCTTTTAGCAACCTCCCAGATATGCCATCAGGCCCCATTGATTTATTAATATCCAGATTGCTTATAATTTTCCTTACCTCTTCTTTAGTAATCATGATGTCCTGCATCTGCTTTATTTCCGTAGGCCTTTCTCCTATAAAATGCTCCTCCTTTGTAAACACTTTGCAAAAGTTGTCGTTCAAAATTTCAGCTATATCTCTAGCATCCTGATATAATTTTTCCCCATTTTTTACCTTTTCTATTGCCTCCCTTTTATTTAGTTTTCCATTTATGAATTTGTAAAACATTTTAAGGGTCACTATCACAGTTTTCCACCACTCTCTGTTCATATTCCTTTTGTGCTGTTCTCCTTACTTCAACATATCTATTCCTTGCTGTTTTGTAAACTTCTCTTGATAATACATCACTGTTTTTCTTGTTTCTTCCGTGCCTTTTCTTTGTTATTTTTTGCTTCTTCACAATTTCTATTAAACCACTGTTTATTATTTAAAGTCCTCTTTCTGTGATATGGCACAAATATCTTCACAGCAGTTATATAAATCCATAAATTTATCGTATTTCAATTGTATATCCCTTTCCTGGTATACCACGGACCAGTCAATTTCATTAAAGGACTCCCTTATATGGTTATAATTTGCCCTAATATAATTTACTTTTTCCTCCCTGCGTTCCACAATCTTATTCGTGCTTAATTCTGTATCCAGCTCAAAGCTTAGGACATCATGATCGCTTTTCCCCAAGGGACATTCATGTTCAATTTCCTCTTTTAGAGAGATGCCCCTGGTAAATACCAAATCCAACCTTGCTGCAACATCTTGTCCCCTGCACCTTGTTGGTGATCTCACCCACTGTGTCATCAAGTTATTTGTTGCTACCTTTAACAATTCCTCTGCCCACTCACCACCGTTCACCACTTGTAGTCTTCCCACACTATTTCTTTACAATTAAAGTCTCCGACTATCATCACTCTATCCTTTCTGATGAGTTCTTGCTTCATTCTGTCTAGAGTATTTCTCATCACCATTTGATACTGTTCATATTCCCAAGCACTGGTTCTGGGTGGTATGTATACTGTTATAATATTAATGTCCCTCTTGCCATCTGTTATAAGCATACTTATCACTTCCTCATTTCTCTTACTATAGTTCACCTCCTTCACTATCAGATCTTCCTAAGTAAGAACCATTATACCACCACCTCCTTTATTTTTTCTATCATTTCTCCATACTTTGTAGTGTTTTACAACAAACCAATCTAGCTTTATTTCGGGCCTTAGCTTTGTTTCCACCACACATTATGTCCGGTTCATTATTTCTTAGGTAATCCATACATTCTAGCCTCTTAGACAGAAATCCATCTATATTCATGTAAGTCACTTGTATTCCATTCCTAGTCTCTTTCTTCCATGTAATGTCTATTCCGTCTGTTTTATCCTCCACTTCTTTAGCCTCCCATTTCTCATCCTCCAAAAAAACTTGGTCTTTTCCTCCTCTGTTCTTTCGTCATTCCTCTCTCTCACTTCAGTTACAAGCTCTTTCATTTTCATTCGTTCATCCTGTGACATATTTCTTCTTATGTAAATTGTTTTGGTTTCCTCAGAGTCCTAAAGTTTCCAAGCCCTCCTCAACAAGGCTTCAGCTGCCACCTGAGACTTTAATTTTAATTTTAATGGTCTATTCTTGCCTTCCTCAAAAGCTCCTAATCTCACACTTTCTTCTACCTCAGCATATAGACCCTCTTCCTCTACAGAGATCTTATTCAGTAAAGACTTAATCCTGTCATTTTCCTTATCCCTCCTATCCTGCCAATAAGTTTCCTCCCTCAATCCTGTTATGATCACGCATTTTTTCTTTTCAGCAATATCTCTCACCACATACTCATTTTGCTTTAGTGCCTTTACCATTTCCCTCTGTGTAATCCCTTTATTTTCCTCTTCCTGCATTTTCACTATCTCCCTGAAGGACCTCTGTACCTCCTGATGTTCATGGTTCACTTCTTTCATCCTGGCATCAATTAAGTTAAGGCATTCCTCCTTCCTGAAGTCCCCTTCGGATATTTTCTTCTCCATTTCTAGGAGTTTAGCCTTCATCTCTTCACATTGTTTCCTTAGTTGTTGGTTTTCTTTCTCCATTTCTACTTTTTCCCTCAATAGCTCTTTGTTCTCTATCGTTAACAAATAGATCTCTTTTCTGAAGGAATCATTCTCCGCTATCCAGTTTTTCTTCTATGGATAAAATGTTTAGGAACTTACTTTCTAATGCCTGACTTCCATATCTAATTTCTTCAGTTTCTTCAGCAGTCACAACCCTTCAAAGTCTTGTTGTTGCCTGCAGACATCTCTCATTGTGTGTGTGTGTGTGTGTGTGTGTGTGTGTGTGTGTGTGTGTGTGTGTGTGTGTGTGTGTATTTACCTAATTGTATTTACCTAATTGTAACATACGGAAAAGAGCTATGCTCGTGTTGTCCCGTCTCCATATCTATTCTAAACTATTCCATGCTTCCACCCTTCTATGAGGGAAGCTATATTTTTCACATCTCTCCTATAAGTGGCCATTTTAGTTTTTCCCATGCCCTCTCGACATTCTTCCATTCCACATACACAGATCTTCCCTATCCATTTTTTCCATGCCAATCATCACTCTGTATATTGCTATCATTTTCAGTCTGTCTTCATAAGTCAAATCTCTTAAGTCAGGCACCATTTTGTTGCAGCCCTCTGTACTTTCTCTAGTTTCCTTATGTGTTTCTTTAAGTTCGGAGCCCACTGTATTGTTGCATATTCAAGCCTCGGTCTTATCATTGCAGTAATTATTTTCTTCATCATTTCTTCATCTAGAATAAGTTCAATACTTCTCCAATTATTTTGTTTATATGTCTCTCTGGCGATAGGTCATTGGTAATTGTCACCCCAAGGTCTTTTTCTTCATGACTGGTTTTATGTCTTCATTTCCTATCTTGTACATACTCCTGATTCTTCTTTCACTCTTGCCAAACTCTATTTTCTTGCATTTTGTCGTGTTGAACTCCATTTGCCATGTACAGCTCCATTTCCATTCTGTCCAAGTCTTCCTGGAGTAGTTCGCAATCTTTGTCACATCTCACTTTTCTTAACAATTTTGCATCGTCTGCAAATAGGCTCACATAACTGGACACCCCATCCACCATGTCATTTATGTAGACTGCGAACATTACTGGTGCCAACACTGATCCCTGTGGAACTCCACTCTCCACCAATCCCCATTCTGATGGTCTGTCCTTAATTATTGTTCTCATTTCTCTTCCTACCAAAAAGTCTTCCATCCATTTTAGTAAACTGCCATGCACTCCTCCTACCATTTCAAGTTTCCAGATCAGTCTCCGGTGTGGTACCTTATCAAAGGCCTTTTTTAAATCCAGATATATTCCATCAGCCCATCTCTTTCCTGTATTACATCTATCACCCTCGAATAGTAACATATCAGGTTTGTCGTGCATGAACGCCCTTTCCTAAAACCAAATTGATCACAAAGTATGTCATTTTTCTCCAAGAAGTCTGTCCATCTAACCACCCTCTCACACATCTTAGCTACCACACTTGTAAGTGACACTGGTCTATAGTTCAATGGGTCTCTCCTGATTTATAGATTGGGACAATGTTAGCTCTTTTCCAGTCTTGGGGCACTACACCTTCCCTTAATGAGGCATCAATTACTTCACAAACTTTTTCTGCCAATTGCTCCCTGCATTCTCTTAAAATCCATCCTGATACCCCATCAGGTCCCACAGCTTTTCTCACTTCTAAACTCCCCATCATGTTCTTGATCTCCTCCACAGTTACTTGAAACTCCTTCATAATCCCTTTCTGTTCCATTACCAGTGGTTTGTCAAAAGCAGTCTCCTTTGTGAATACCTTCCGAAAGCATCCATTCATAGCCTCTGCCATTTCCTGGGATCTTCACTGTGTTGTTGTTCACATGTCTGTCAAAAAGCCTTGGTTGGTCTTTACATTTATCAATTATATCCTTTTCTTGTTTCTTTCTTTCTTCTCTTCTAATCAACACATATTCATTTCTTGCTCTTTTGTAACTTTCCCACTGCTTAATCCGTCTTTTCCTTCTCCACCTCTTCCATGCATCCTCTTTTCTTGTTCTAGCCTTTTCACATCTATCGTTAAACCAGTCCTGCTTTCCAACTTCTCTATGTTGTCTTATTGGTACAAATTTTTTCTCACCTTCTTTGTATATTTTTATAAATTCCTTCCACTTTTCATTTGCTCCTTAGCACTCTTGAATTTCATCAATTTGTCTCTTGAAAGAATTTCTTTAGGTTTCCAAAATCTGTCTTGGCATAATTCCATCTTCCCACTTTATATTCTTCATTTCTTCTAGATTTCTCTTCGTCTATCACCTTGAACTCCAAAACTGCATGATCACTCTTTGCTAAAGGGCACTCCACCCTCATCTCCTCAATGACCATTGGCTCTGTACTAAAGACCAAGTCCAGTCTTGACGATGCTCCTCTCCTCCAAACCTAGTATCTTCTTTGACCCACTGAGTTAACACATTTTCCATTGCCAGTGTCAATAGTGTATTTCCCATGTTGTCTCTGATCCTTCCATTGACCAGTCCTCCCAACACACCTCTTTACAATTAAAATCTCCCATCATTATAGTTCGTTCACAGCCACCCAACATTTCTTCCAGACATGTTCCTGTATCACTTATCATTTCTTCATATTCCTGTACTGACCATGCATTTGTCTTAGGTGGTACGTACACCACTATGTAGTGCCTCTTTTTTCCTTCATTAGTTTCTGCTCTGATCTTTAGCACTTCTGCCTTTCCCATACCTTTTTTCACTTGATCCACCTTTATATCTTTTTTAACCAGCAACATCACTCCTCCTCCCATCTTACCTACTCTATTTCTTTTCCAAACGTTATATTTCCCTTCTCCAACGCATGAGGTCTTCTCCTCTCTCAATAAGCCCACTTTCCACACTATCACTCCATTTATGTTGGAATACATTACATTTCGCTCATATGTAAGTTTCTTTAGTCCTTTCTTGCTGTACTTTTCTGGGTTATGAACCACTTCCTCAGTCTCATATCCAAGATTCTCCAGAAAACTCTTTCTTCTCTCTTCTGTCCTCTCTTCATTTTTTTCAAAGCCTCCTTTCTCAACTCATTTAACATTTCTCTTCCTTTTCACCGAGATCTCTTCTCAACCAAATCTTCCTTGTTGTTTCCTGCTGGGCTAGCCTCCATGACTTCTCCACCAATTCATCTACATCCTTTTGTGACTTAAGTTTGATTCTTATTGGCCTCATACCTTCTCTTGTGAACTTTCCAATTCTATGGAAGTCCTCTATTTCTTGTACAGTAGGACATTAATAGGACATTAACACAGAGATACCCGGCCCTGTAACACCATAGGTAGTTTCTCCTCTTCCGTCCATTGTCATAACTCGTTTCCAGGCCCTCATACTTTTCAAACAGTTTTTCAATTTTACCTTCTAACTCCAGAATTTTCTTCACATAAGCGCTCTTCTCCATTATTCCTTGAAACCCTGTGAAGTCTGATTCCTCTTTCGAGTTCACGGCCGCCATGTTGCGCAGACGTAAACAAACCAGCTGATGGCTCAAACGCAGGCTACAGTTTATATTTACCTTCACTGGACATTATTTTGCTAATCAACAGTTAACATGACTATATGGAGACGGGACAAACATTACCAGCTCCTTTCCCACCTTGGTTACTCTTAGGTAACTGTAGTGTGTGTGTGTGTGTGTGTGTGTGTGTGTGTGTGTGTGTGTGTGTGTGTGTGTGTGTGTGTGTGTGTGTGTGTGTGTATTGCATTAACCTAATAGTGTTTTACAGGAAAAGAGCTATTCTTGTGCTGTCCTGCCTCCATATTTACAGTCATCCAGTTTAGCCTTAATGACATGAATATTGCTTGAATCACCATTTCATCCAAATTGTTCCATATTCTTATGCTTCTGTTTGGAGAACTATATTTCTTAATGTCTCTTCTACACTTTTTTTTTTATTTCATGCTGTGTTCCCTTGTATTTCTTGTGTCCCACACCAATAAGTCTTCTTTGTCAACTGTGTCCATCCCCTTCCATGCCTTGTATATAGAAATTAGGTTTCCTCTTTCTTCTGTTGCAATGTGGAAGTCTTAATGTCTTTAATCTGTTCTCATATGTTAAGTATGGAACCATTTTGGTTGCAGCTCTTTTGAATCCTTTCTATCTTCCTTATATCTTTTTTATTATGTGGTGACAATATAAGTGCAGCATATTCTAGTTTAGGTTGAATCATGTATTCTATTAGTTTTTTCATCATCTCTTCATCTACATAAGTAAATGCCCATTTCATTATTCCTAGTAACTCATATGTTTCCCTAACACTATTGTTTATGTGTTTTTTCTGGTGATAAATTGTCAATTATTGTAATATCCAGCTCTTTCTCTTCTTTTGTTTTCTGAATTTCTACACTTTCCATAGTGTAAGATCTCGTCTATCTTCTTATGCTTTTCCCTAGTTCAATCTTTTTGCATTTATTTTGCATTAAATTCTATTTCACATTTCTTGCTCCACTCATGTATCTTATTCAAGTCTTTCTGTAACATTTCATGATCTATGTCATTTATGTAATTTTCCAATAATTTCTGTAACTTTGTGTCATCTGCAAATAAACATGTATAACTGTTCTCATTTCTCTATTGATTTGGCAATCTTTCGTCCACTTCAATAATCCACGTTCCACTTCATCAATGTTCTTTATTTTTCACAAAAGTCTGATGTGATACCTTATCAAAGGCCTTTTTAAATACCAATCCATCTTTCTCTTGTACTATGTTAATCATTCTTAAGTAAGAAGAGAACAGATTAGTTGTACAAGATCCCCTCTATGAAATCCAAATTGTCTATCAGTTATCTCACCATATTCTTGAAAGAATTTCATCAATCTTTCACATATTTCTCCTGCAACTATGGCAACTATGTCAATGATACTTGTCGGTAATTCTTTTTTACGCCTTCCTTTGAATATTGGCACATCAGCCTTTTTTCAGTCTCTGGGTACCTTCCTTTTCCTTTCAGTAATTTCTCAACAATGTACTTTGTCTACCAACTGACTTTTACATTCCTTTTATATTGAGACATATAATGTCCATTCCTTGTGCTTTGTCAACTTTTATCCTCTCCACAATACCCTGTATTTCATTACGTATAAGTAGTTACACTTATTACCTTGAGAAAATTTATTGTAGCACCTTAACTTCCTTGTCTTGTAAATTCACTTTCTTTGGTGAAGACTAATTGAAAGGCATCACTCATCTCTACCATATCCTCAATATCTGCATATTATTTGCCATCTATCTCTGATTTTTCAATTATTTTCTTTTATTGTACCTTATTGTTGAGTTGATGTCTGTAGAACAGTTAAGAATAGTTTTTAGATCCATCTGCTATATCTTTCTCATATTTTCTGTCCTCTTCTCTTCATATCTTAATATACTCACTTTTCTTTGATGTATATTCATCCACAATTTTTTGCCACCTCCCTCTCTCCCTCTATCTTTTTTTTTTTTTTGTCATATTTCATATCTTCTATTAGACCAGTCCAACTTTTCTTCTTCATTTTTAGTATAGTACATCTTTCCCCTCCTTCATATGTAGGCTACATTTCAATAAGTTCTTTCCATTTACTCCATAATCACTTTTTCCTATTCAATATTTATATTCCATATTATCTAAAATAGTATTTGGTTCCTTTGTAAAATATTAAATCTAGTCTTGATGGCTTTTCATCTTGATGTATTTGCCATCAACAACAAAAAGAGCTTTCAACCCCATGGCATGACTATGGTTGTCAAATCTTCCCAATAAACTTCTTTGCAGCTAAATTCCCCTTGCAGTACTACGCCATCAGTCTTACTCATTATTCTGTCCAAACCATTTCTTGTGTCATCCAATTGAATATCAAAATCTATCTTCCATGAGGGATGGCTCAAGCCCCCAAAGCTCCCCCTTGGCAATGCAACTGCAACATTTACTAATCTATATCATATGTAATGAAATGCATTTTTTTTTTATTTCTATGATCAATGTTCTCAGTGATACTATATCTATGTATATATTATATCAGATATATTTCTTTAATCAGTACAAAGGCTTTCAAGTGCTTGCATATAATTTTATGTTTATGTACTTGTGTGCTACTTACTGATAACTTGTTTACTATGGTATCAGCAGGATTTGTTCTACCTTTCTCTCTGGATATGGAGGGACATGCATTTTATAGTTTTTCGTGCAAAGATAAGATACTTGCTAATATGTAATGGGGAAAAAAAAAGGAGAAAAAAATCATCCTGCACAAACTTACTTGTTGTAAAACCTTACTTGAACAGCAAAGCCTTACTAAATTTGCCATATATTTATGTAGTTTTTTTTATGTACTAACAAGTAAAACAAATATATAATGACACCAAACTGCAGATATCAAACAGGAATATCTGTTTACAAAGGTCAATGCAGGGATCAATGGGAAATATACTTACACTCAGGTTCTACTGCATTGCCACCTGAGAAAACAGACACAATTCATGGTAATATGAATACAAGAGTTTCAGGAATCAAAAGAGTAATCAGGTTAAATGAAAAACAGACTGAAATATGCATGATTGAAGATGAGAATGAAACATCACTAAGGGTTACTAATAATGAAGCGTTACTGAAAATGGTCTCACTGTACCAAACACACATAGCAAGATGATTCCTGGCTTCCAATAGGATTTTGCTAAAGTTGATCTTATAGTTATACTTTATGTTTTACATAAAATGTGGAAATGTCAAGTTATAGAGATCTATGGTCCATATCAACAAAATCATTCAATCTTGTGAAGTCTTAGAGTAAAATCCTGTCAATGGCACCTCTAGTTGGTGTGTACAAAATATATCACACAGGTTTCTGCAGATATTGCCAGAGGTGAATGTATGGCTTATTCTAAGTAAAAAAAAATGTTCTATGCACTTATGCATTTGAGTTGTTATATAACTGTGGTATGAAATTCAATTATGGCTAGATGACAAATACAATGGCAGGAATTGGCAGGTAACAATGGTGGAAAAACACCATTTCCATACATATTATATCACTTTAAATTATGTAATAAATTCTGAATGTATTCATTGCCATTGTCTTTGAAAAAATAGTGTGATCTGAATAACAATAAAAAAATTTACAGCAACCTTTACTCTTTTCCCCTTCCTGCCTAGTCATGCATGGTGCCACATAACCTATCAGTTTATTTGTCATTTATTACATCCATACTATCACCGTGTAATATTTATTGGTAATCAGTATGGGTGTGTTGTTGTCAATGATCTCATCATGGGATACTGTAAAGCTCTAAAACTTGTAGAATTCATAACAGAATTATTCAGAATTTCGGATTTCCACCATGAACACCTTCCTGGGTCTGCTATTGTGTCTGTCACGAAGCTGAAAGCAGGTTCACATGTGGCAATTTGAGTGAAAGCAGCAGAGGCAGGGTGGCAACACGATAACAGCATGTGTGTATGCAACCATTTGAAATAGTGGTTTCTATCACTGGACAATGTGGCTAGCCATAATGGTGTGCTCGGACAACTGCCTTCACTCACCACAATTCACCAATACAGATGTGTGTGTTTTGTATTAAACCCTTTTTTTTTTTCATTGTGGTTGCCACTGACCACAAAATGTTGCCATGTAAATACAACTTTGGCATGTTACTATATTGGTTCTCATCATTATGCTTGCAAACATATTCATGTTATAGTAAAGTACAGTGTCTTATGTGAGTAATCAGTACTTGGATGTGCTGGTGTTATTGTTGGCATGTTCTTTCATTCATCATCTCCTGTGATGTGTATGACTGACCATGTGGTGTACAAATTGTGCCTTATTTTGCCTCTCAGGTGTAAATTATGCCTCTCAAGCAGCCAAAGAATTCAGATGGAAGTCCTAGCAGAATGCCAATAACACTTACAAAGAAGGTAAAACATATATCTAAGACACAAGAGCAGTGAGTGAGTTAACCTTCCTGACACATTAAGAATGTACTGTGAGTGTTATGCACAATTTATATATAAAATGAATAAGAAATCATGTTCTTTGTAGGCTGTTTTCTATTTCAGATTGCTTTTATCAACATTTCTGTAATAAAGACATATTTGCTGTATTTGATATTATGTTTTAGTTTGAAAATTTACCTTTGACAAAGATCATGGAACCTAACCCCTTTTTTCCCACTAGTTACACTATTTTGTTATATAAGAGCTTGCTATATTAGCAATTCAAATGGAACCTAACTGCTTCCATCATCAGGACCTCCCCTTGCATATATATATATATATATATATATATATATATATATATATATATATATATATATATATATATATATATATATATATATATATATATATATATATACTAACTCTGTACAAGGGCCTTATCCATCCTTGTGTGGTGTACTCTTCGCATGTTTGGGGGACTCCACTTGCACAGCTATATTAGATGGGTGGAATCAAAAGTTTTTTGTCTCATCAACTCCCCTCCTCTGTCTTTAGCTGAAATGTTGCATCTCTTTCTATCTTTTATTGCTATTTTCATGCTAACTGCTCAACTGAACTTGCTAACTGCATGCCTCTCGTTCTCATGTGGCCTCGCTGCACAAGGCTTTCTTCTTCTCATCCCTATTCTGTCCAACTCTCTAATACAAGAGTTCACCATGATTCTCAGTCATTCATACCTTTCTCTGATAAACAATGGAACTCTCTGCCTGATTCTGTATATCCATCTTCCTATGATTTGACTTCTTTTAAGAGGGAGGTTTCAAGACATTTATCCCTGTCTTCTGGCTAACTCTTTACCAACTCTTTAAGGGAACTTGCAGTTTAAGTGGGCCTTTTCTTTTTTAACCTTTTCTTGCCCTTGGCTAGTTTCCATTTTGCATAAAAAAAAAAAAAAAAATATATATATATATATATATATATATATATATATATATATATATATATATATATATATATATATATATATATATATACAGTGGTACCATGAGATATGAGTTTAATTCATTCCATGACGGAGCTTGTATCTCAAAAAGCTCATGTCTCAAAACAATTTTTCCCATTGAAATGCCATTAATCTGTTCCAGCCTCCCCAAAAAGAGCACCCCTATTTTCTTAAAGTGTTTTCAGGTAAGAAAAGGTACTTATAAATAATAATTATTGCACAGAAATGTGATAAAACATAAAAAAACATACTAGAAACAAATAAATTAGTCTTATAAAGTATATTTATTTTGGAGGATGCATTCCACAGGATGTTATTGCATTCCCACCCTCACTTGGGAATGTCGATCAGCTGGAGTGTACAAATATAGCCACTCACAGAGGACTGGCTGCTCTAATAGTCAAAGAAGAGCTCGATGATGATCTTGTAAACATTATTCATTGAATAAATGAAGTTTTAAGTAGAAGAGAGAGAGAGAGAGAGAGAGAGAGAGAGAGAGAGAGAGAGAGAGAGAGAGAGAGAGAGAGAGAGAGAGAGAGAGAGAGAGAGAGAGAGAGAAATGTGATAAAACTGTAGAGGTTTGTTTACATTGTTCTTCCCCCTCCGTGATAAGTGTTTCTCCAAGATAAGAACACTACACAGTGGTACCTTGGAGTACGAATGCTTTTGAGTCCAAACAACTTGGATTACGAACAAAGAAATCGTGTTTTTTTTGCATTGGAGGACGAACTTTGCTTTGGAGTGCGAACAATAACAACCGTGGTCAACAGATTGCGCGCAGCACTGTGCGATCAGCTGACTGCATGCTGGGGCACCACGCTGTCTCAATGCCTCAGAAGTGTTGTCTGCAGTTGTTTTGTAGTGCCTGGGATAATAACATTAAGTGTTTTTAGTTATTAAGATCATTGCCTATCGTAGCAGCGCACATGGTCACGAGATATACAGACAGACATATGGAAGATTCTAGAAGATCCGAGGGAAAGAGAGAGTATCCATCTCATGAATTAAAAGCCTTAACCCTTATAGCCTGTCAGGCATGATCGTGGATCTTACGATAGAGCCTTTCAGGCATGATCTTGGCGCTTTTCAAAAGCCACGCTCCTTTATGCCTCACCGTTTATTTATGTTTGAGGCTATCTGTCATATATCGAGGCCTGTCATTGGCCCATTGTTTTCAAGATAGAGGACACTTAGCCAATCATGTATCAGCTTTTACAAGGATATGTTTGTGTAGGTGTGACGGCACCAAGCGTGAGGATGGTGAGAGCACTTATGTCAGTATGCTGTATTTTATCATTTTTTATGTATTTCTTGGTGAGATATTAGATATACATGTATTTCTGTGGATAAGTAAGCAGTTCAGAAACATATTATGATGCATGACAATATTGGAATTGTTATTGGTTTAGATAAGAGTGCGTAGTGCTGGCTTGATGGAGTCAGCTGAGGAGGATGTGTTCACGCTGGGTTATGGTTAAGACGGCCCCTGACCACGATGGCCCTCCACGACGCTCCCCCCCCCCCCCAGAAAGGTCCCAAGTTTACCACGACAGCCAAACATTACAGAAAATGATGGCCTCAGTTTCTTTTTTACCCGTAAGATGGTTTTAAATTATACTTGTTAATAGAGCATCTTATACTAAGACAGACTGTATTAATAAATCAGTCGCTCCCCACTCCCCCAGTGATAGGTACTGTACCACGTAGTACCATACGTGAGTGATTTTAATCACCGCAATAATGTTATCGTGTAATGTTTATCAGTAAATTACATACTTGTTGATACAATCTGTCTTAAATGTATGAAAGTAAAACATAATATTAAAACATTCGGTATTTAGCCAAGTGGCACCTCCGGCTGCTGCAGTAAACCAGCAACAGTCGTCATCACTTCATAAAAAACACAATGGACTATCGCGCGCCTCTCAGAAATTTTAAAATCATCTTACGGGTAAACAGAACCTTAAAATGCATGTGTGTATATAACATTTTCTGCTTAGATATGCATGTTCTCTTACCTCTTTCAATATTTACAGAAAGTCGTGTTACACTCTGGATACGTATATGCACTATATGAGCAAGGTACAGTACACCGGTGTACCAATATGTTATTGTTTTTAACGCTCTATACTACAAAACATTATCTCAGGAACGCCGAGTTGCCATCTGCAGTTAACATAATGAAAGAAATAAGAGGACAATAACCTAAAATTTGGTTTAAGGTTGCCATGGTAAATATGGAGTTGTCAGGGAGCGCCATTGTGGTCAGGGGCCGTCTTGACCAGGAAACGTTGACGCTTGTTTCTGACTGCAAAGATGTTGAATTTTCATATTATAATTTGCTTACTTCCCTGATTTATTTTCCATAATGAATGCAGTATATCAAAGAAAAAAACTTATTGGCTTATATAAGAGTGTGCGGTGCTGGTTTGATGGAGTCACATGAGAATGTAGTGATGCTTGTTTCTGACCACGAGAAGTTGAAATTTCATTATATTACATTTTGCTTACTTTCCTGGTTTATTTTCCTATCTTTTACAGTTATACCATAATAGTAGTAGTATATATATGAACAGTATTCAAAAAGTAAGAAACCAGGTGGAAAATAAAATTTTTTTGGTCTTGGGAGGTGGTTTGGAATGAATTATAATTACTTCCATAAGAATACATGTACTTTGATGGTTTGGAGTAAGAACGTTTTGGAGTAAGAACAAAATTTTGAATGGATTAAGTTCGTATTCCAAGGCACCACTGTATAAACTTTTGCTGTTATTTCATAATATATTTTCTTCCACTAATAAAGTATGCATGTGTATGTAACTGAAATGGCAAAGCAAATTTCTCCTATCTTCGCATACCTGTAGGCTCCTCTACCAACACTTATCATGGAAGGGTGGGAAAATATTAACAAATCTCTACGCTGGTACGGCAGTGCGGCCTTTATTCTCTCTCTCTCTCTCCTACTTAAAACTTCATTTATTCAATGAATAATGTTTACAGGATTGTCATCGAGCTCTTCTGTGATTATTAGAGCAGCCAGTCTTCTGTGGGTGGTTATATTTGTACAATACAACTGATCGACAGTCCCAAGTGAAGGTTGGGAAATTGGTAGGGTAACGTCTCGTGGAATGCATCCTCAGAAATCAATATACTTTATAAGAGTAATTGAATTTAAGAAAATAGGGGTGCTCTTTTTGGGGAGGCTGGAATGGATTAATGGCATTTCAATGCATTTCAATGAGAAAAATTGTTTCGAGATACAAGCTTTTTGATATACGAGCTCCATCACAAAATGAATTAAACTTGTATCTCAAGGTACCACTGTATGTGTATATATATATATATATATATATATATATATATATATATATATATATATATATATATATATATATATATATATATATATATCCACTTAACCCTTGGCTATCGCGCCCAATTGGGGCCGAAATAGCTACGCAATAGCCGAAAACGCGATAGCCGAATTTATCTTGGTGGGAAGGCGGTTTTGGCCAATGAGCGCTCAGATATTCCAAGACGTCATGGCTGGGCACGCGATAGCAGGCATCTGAGGTCGTGAAAATGAAATTTTAGGAGCTTTTCATGGGTGCATGATAGCAATGAAACGCGATAGCTGAAGTCGCGATGGCCGAGGGTTGACTGTGTGTGTATATATATATATATATATATATATATATATATATATATATATATATATATATATATATATATATATATATATATATATATATATATATATATATATATATATATATATATATATATATATATATATATATATATATATATATATATATATATATATATATATATATATATATATATATATATATATATATATATATATATATATATATATATATATATATATATATATATATATATATATATATATATATATATATATATATATATATATATATATATATATATATATATATATATATATATATATATATATATATATATATATATATATATATATATATATATATATATATAAATAAACGACACTTTCTATGTTGTTAGTTGTTATTTACATTTAGAATTGGTAGTACTTACCTTAAACTCGGTCAGCTGCTTCAAACCCTTCAAATTCTTGAGAGAATACGTTTTCCAGTGGGGTGGGTCACCCTCAAATAGTTCTTTATACACTTTCATGTCTCGGCTATCGCGTTAGCAATGTTGTTTTGGGCAGCATATTCTTTTAGGAATTTGGAGAGGTATCCTGTCACGTAACTTTGCATGATAACAGTCGTCATCCACCCAATTGGGGCCGAAATAGCCGTGCCATAGCCGAAAACGCGAAAGACGAATTGATCTTGGCGGGAAGGCGGTTTTGGCCAATGAGCGGTCAGATATTCCATGACGTCATGGCGGGTCGCGTGATAGCAAGCATCTGATGTCGCGATAATGAAATTTTAGCAGCTTTTCATGGGTGCGCGATGGCAATAAAACGTGATAGCCGAAGTCGCGATAGCCGAGGGTTGACTGTGTGTGTATATATATATATATATATATATATATATATATATATATATATATATATATATATATATATATATATATATATATATATATATATATATATATATATATATATATATATATATATATATATATATATATATATATATATATATATATATATATATATATATATATATATATATATATATATATATATATATATATATATATATATATATATATATATATATATATATATATATATATATATATATATATATATATATATATATATATATATATATATATATATATATATATATATATATATATATATATATATATATATACACACACACATATTATTTTCTTTTTCATATAGGAGAGAAGGCCAGCCAAGGGCAACACAATGTTAAAAAAAAAAAAAAGAGGCCCACATGATGCCAGTTCTGTTAAAGATAAGAAGGGTTTTCCAAAATTAAAGAGCAAATGTCTTGACACCTCTCTCTTAAAAGAAGAAAAGTCTTAGGAAGACAGAAATACAGAAACAGGCAGGGAGTTCCAGAGTTTACCAGAGAAAGCTATACATGGTTAACTCTTGTGTTAGAGTTGGACAGAAAAAGGATGAGAGGAAGAAGAAAGCATTGTGCAGTGAGGCTGCAGGAGGAGGGGAGGCATGCAGTCAGCAAGATCAGTAGAACAGTTAGCAAGAAAATAGCGATAAAAGATAGA
This sequence comes from Portunus trituberculatus, assembly GCF_017591435.1. NCBI lineage: Eukaryota > Metazoa > Arthropoda > Malacostraca > Decapoda > Portunidae > Portunus > Portunus trituberculatus. Next base: position 1,431,770 of record NC_059295.1, read on the forward strand.
AAGAGATTTAACATTTTGGTGACGAGAAAGAGGCTGAAGCCAGTCAGTCAGAGGAGGGGAGTTGATGAGATAAAAAGCTTTTGATTCCACTTTATCTAATAAAACTGTGTGAGTGGAACTCCCCCATACATGCAAAGATTACTCCATACAGGGATGGATAAGGCCCTTTACAGAATAAGCAATTGGAGGGGCAAGAAATACTGGCGGAGATGCCACATAACACCTAACTTCATAGAAGCTGTTTTAGCAAGAGATGAGATGTGAAGTTTCCAGTTAAGATTATGAGTAAAGGACAGACCGAGGATATTCAGTGTGCAAGAAGGAGACAGATGAGTGTCATTGAAGAAGAGGGGATAGTTGTCTGGAAGGTTGTGTCTACTTGATAGATGGAGGAATTGAGTTTTTGAGGCACTGAACACTACTAAGTTTTCTCTGCCCCAATCGGATATCATAGAAAGATCAGAAGTCAAGCATTCTGTGGCGTCCCTGCGTGATCTGTTGACTTCCTTAAGGGTTGGATGTCTCTAAAAGGATGTGGAAAGATGTAGGGTCGTATCATCAGCGTAGGAATGGATAGGGCAAGATGTTTGGATAAGAAGATAATTAATGAACAATAAAAAAAGAATGGGTAACAGGACAGAAAACTGAGGAACACCACTATTAATAGATTTAGGAGAATAGTGGCTGTCTACCAAAGCTACAATAGAATGGTCAGAAAGGAAACTTGAGATAAAGTTGCAGAGAGAAGGATAGAAACCTTAGGAGGGCAGTTTTCAAATCAAAGCTTTGTGCCAGACTCTATCAAAAGCTTTTGATGTCTAATGCGACAGCAAAAGTTTCACTGAAATGTCTAAAAGAGAATGACCAAGACTCAGTAAGGAAAGCCAGAAGATCACCAGCAGAGTGACCTTGACAGAAGTCATACTGGCAATCAGATAGAAGATTGTGAAGTGACAGATGTTTAAGAATCTTCCTATTGAGGATATATTAAAAAACTTTAGACAAGCAAGAGATTAAAGCTACAGGATGGTAGTTTTAGAGATTAGAAAAGTCACCCTTTTTAGGAACAGGTTGAATGTATACAAACTTCCAGCAAGAAAGAAAGGTGGAAGTTGACAAAGTTGAAAGAGTTTGACCAGACAAGGTGGAAGCAAGGAAGCGCAGTTTTTGAGAAC
>NC_059295.1:1437944-1503154 GCF_017591435.1 Portunus trituberculatus
TTAACCATCAAGTTTATACAAAGATTTACAACAAAATGTGTAAAATTCTGAAAAAAAAAATGTAGCATTGAATAAATAGAGGAAAACAGGAAAAAAAAAAAACTAAAAACATTCAAGTTACACAAAAATAAAAATGATAGAAATGAAACAAGGAGAAAATGTACAAGCTGAGGGGAAAGAAAAATGTTTAAAGTGAACTTAATGAGCAAGCTAAGATTTAAATAAGTGTCTTTGGGAAGTCTTCATAAGAACAAACACCTCTCAAATGACTATGGCCAAAATAGTAGGCAAAATTATCACTATCTATACAAGTAAAGACATACATAGGAGGCTATAAAGATATTAAAACCTAGAAAAAAGAAAACAATGTCTAAAAGCATACTAAGTAAATGTGAAGAACTCTGGCAAAATGCCACTTTATATTCTAAAGAAGGAAAAATTCCCTAAGTTTGCAAAAGGTTAAACATAGTTCTTATTTATATAAAGGCAGTGGAGGATGACTCATCAAAATTAAAGCTGGGCCTCAATGAAACTATCAGAAGAAAGAAATAGATAAAACATCTTGAGGATATGAATACAGAACAGATAATAATTTGGTTTCTGAACTGGTTAGTTATGTTATAATTCTCCAATGCTTTTATGCAAGGATCACTGATACTGTTAATGAACAAAATGGATGAGTGAACTGTACTTATTTGTATTTCACAAAAGCTTTTAATAAAAGGCTACATGGTAAGCTAATATGTATATAAATAAGCTTGAGTGGAATTAGAAGTGGATGGTAAATTTTCTAGGAGGGACAGCTGAGTTTCCTACTATTGTTGTCGGAGATAATGTCAAGATAATGAATGAGAAGGTTAAAAAAGGAGGAGGAATGTAAGGAGACAAAGTGATTTCAACAAAATATACTTATGGAGTCAAGGGAGGGAAAAAAAATTTCTATACAAAATTCTAAAGTTCCACAAATGGACAAGCAGAATAAAGGGAAAATAAAAAGTGGCAAACAAATTCATTTAGGAAGCCAGTAATGAGAATGATTTTGTAATGATAACTCAGGATGATCTACATTAAGAGAAACAATGATTTTTAACGTAAAAAAATATGAATATACTTACCCATGTGTAATTACATACACCTAAATTTCCTACCCAGCACAGTGAAACAATATGCATCTTTTTAGAGATAATTTCCATGAATTATTCCAGCACTAGAGGAAAGGAAAACTCCTCCACTCTGTGTGCATGCACAAGATAATCCCTGGACAAGACCACCAGCTGATCCTTAGTTCATTTCCCCCATTACAGTCAGGAACACCAAAGTGAATGAGGAAGGGAATCTTTCTTTTTGTAATTGCATGTGATTAAATATATTCATAAACTTTAAAAAAATTGTTATTACATATACTAATTGCTCATATGTAATCACATATGCCAATCCTAAGTATAGGCAGGAGGATGTTACATTACACTTAAAACTTGGAAACATCTCCAAAACTAATAATGCCTACTCATGTAATTCTCAAGTCTTGTTGAGCAAAAAAAGAAATGGCAAATAACCAAATGTCCCTCCAAGCAGAGGGAAAAGAAACCATGTAAAACTAAATAAATAAATCAACAGATTAAACAAATAAAATAAAATTTACAGAACTACCCTCAGACCCAAAAGTATTGATCCTAAAGAGAAGGTATGTAAGTACCTATGAGTCACATTCCTGAGATAAATGGAAGCAAATGTCATCATAAACTTTCATATACCAGCCTTTAGAATAATGGCCAGATTTCTAACTGAAAAAGAACACTGGTAGCTACTGCCCAAACCTCATGGACAATCCTTTTCATCAGACGACACTGCTCCTCAGAGACATTGTCATAAACCCTCCCAATTACTTAACAGATCCAAGTAGACAGTGTGTGAGGGTGGACAGCTCATGAACAGGAAGGACGACAATTCCTACTTCTATACAGGTATTCCTGGACTAGCCTTACAGGACAAAGAAGAATTTTCTTGCTCTCCAACAAACCCCACAAGAGCAGGAATAGTTATCTTGTCTAAGAATTCCTGATCAGGACACTGTCTTTGCCAGAAAATCTGGAGCTTTGATGTCCACCCTTTGCAATGATGAACCTCTGCTGATAGTTTCATGAAGCTCACTAACTTGGTGAGCAGTAGCAAGAGCCAAAAGGAAAACAGTCTTGAGAGATGCATCTTTTGTTGAGGTTGTCAGTAAGGGCTTGTACAAGAGTTTTCAATAGTAAGTGGAGCACTAGAGACAGATCCCAGGCTGGTAATTGCAGAGAACATGGTGGACAAGACTGCAAAGGAGTGGAATAGAGCTGCCAGATCCTTATCCATTGAGATGGCTATACCTAACAAAAAACAGGGTCCAAAGAAGAATTATATCCCTTAATTGTTGATACTGATAAATGTCTGGTGTAACAAAGGAAAAAGAAAAAGTCTGCCAACTTCACTACAGGGGCAGAGCAAGAATTCAAATCCCTCAACTCACAACAACCACAAAACATTCTCCACTTTGCTTGGTAAACTGAGGAGGAAGATTGCCTCAATGGATGATATATGAATTTGGCAGCCTTATGCTCAAAAGACAATAGAGAACCTCCACACGAGAAGAGGAGTGTGGAAGAGGTGACAATGAAGCTAATGAAGTAGGGACCTCCACATGGACAAAACTAGGGGAGTGTTTACCAATAGATCTAGCAACAGAGGAAACCAATTTGCTTAAGGTCACATGGCTGCCATCAGTGACACCCTCACACTCTGTGTCTCTTGAGCCTTTACCACAACATGATGGAACAGAGCTAAGGGTGGAAATGCATACAGGTCCAGGCCTTCCCATTGGAAGGAGAATGCATCCTGTCTCCATGCTACCTGATCTGGTAGAGGTGACACATACATGGGCAGATGCCAAGTCACAAATAAATCCATTTGAGGCGAGCCCCACATCTGGAAGATTTTTTTTGCAAACCTCTGGATGGAACTAGAGGGTCCACTCTCTTCCTCACACCATGAGCACATTCACTATCACATTGTAGTGTCCAGGAATAAAAGAGAAGCACAGAGATGGAAAGACTCTCATTACTGGAGAACCTCTCCTGCAAGGGCTGACATGGACTCAAAATGGCTTCCTTATATAAGCTACCACCATGGAGTTGTCAAATATCACTGACACTGCTAACCCTGACAACTCCTCACAAAAAGTCTGTAAAGCATGGAAGACTGCCAAAAGCTTTAGATAATTTAAGTGGAGGTCTAGAGGCACTTCTTCTTTGAGGTCCACACCCCTGATGCCAGAAAATTCATCAGATGAGCAACCCACCCAAAGCTCCAACACCAGCAATCTCCATGATGGAGCTTGGATGAGTGGTAGCTTACATGGTTGCATCCCACTCACTCCTGGAAGTAACATCCCAAGGAGAGGGGCTGCATGCAGCCTTGCTCCACCCAACACTCTGAGCTGGGTCAGCATGAGCTGACATCAGCAACCTCTACAGAGAAGCCTTGGTTGGGTCAGCAGAAGCTGACCCAGAGAGAGGGGCTGTACACAGGCTTGCTCCCCTGACACCAATTATGCCTAATACTGAGATGTACCAAAATGCAGGCCAATAAGGCACTGAAATACTGCCCAAAACTATTGAAATACAGCAACAAATTGAGAAAATGCAGCCAAAAGCTACAAAAAGGGAGCCAAACACTACTAAAATGCAGCCTAAACCTACAAAAATACACCAAAATGCAGGCAAAATTTTTTGAAATAGTGGCCAATATTACTGAAATCCCCTGAAACCGAGCCACAAATTTACCAAAACAAACCAGAATGGAGCACTTGATAACTAAATAGGTAAGACAATTTGCTTAAGTGTTACTGAGCAAAAAGTTGCAATAAGATTTGGGAGAAAAATAACAATATCTATTTCAATAACAAAAAAAATTATGAAAATGAAAGCTGGAATATGCAGCTGTGGTGTGGTCACTGAGCTCTAAAAAAGATATAAGAAGATTAGAATGGATCCAGAAGATAGCTACAAAGATGGTGCCAGAACTAAAGGACCTAACATATGAAGAAAGGCTGAAGGAAATGGGACTAGCAACCTTACAAGATAAAAGAGAACAAGGAGATCTAATAACAATGTATAAAATAGTAAATGGCATTGAAAAAATAGATAAGGAAGTTTTGGTGACAGAAGCTAGAAGGACAAGAGAACATGTAAAGAAGATTAAGATGAGGCAGTGTGTGGAGGATATTGGAAAGTACAATTTTCCACATAGAATGGTGGAAAAGTGGAATGCATTGAGTGATGAAACTGTTACAGCACATAATGTGCATAATTTTAAAGAAAAATTGGATAAATGGAGACATGGAGACAGAACACTATGAGCCCCGCTCAAACCCTGTACAATACAACTAAGTACACCTAGCTAAATACACAGCACTCTTTTTCAATATTACTTCAAGCCACCAAGAATATCTTTTACCCAGAGTGTAAACTAAAGATGAGAGCTATGTTTAGTGCTGTCTTGTCTAGTTGGCAGGTTTAAAATGTCAACAAGATAAAAAAGAAAGGAGCAAGGAACAAAGTGAGAATCAGAATGGATAAGGGCAAGGAGTGGAATTCGCTAGAAATGATTTCTCAGGTTTCAGATTGGAGGATAGGTATGATGACCGTAATACCAGTCTATAGAAGAGGAGGGTGATACACCTGGAGGACCTGGTGAAAGACCTAATGGCTAGGCTAAAAACTGTGGAAAAGAACAATGAGATCATGAAGGCAAACACTGAAGTGTTAAAGAAAAAAACCTGAAGAACAAAGTTTGTGGTATAGTGAAAATAAAGTGGCAGATAATGAAGATCAAGTGAGGAAAATAAGTGATAAGCAAAATCATTGGAAGATGGACCAGGATCAGCAGGAAGATAGTTTTAAAATGATTATAGAATAATCGGCCAAGGAAAGGGAATGGGAGGTTGCTAAAACGATAGTATGTAAATGTAATCAAGAAAAAGGAAAATTTTGTTATGGACACTGTGGAAAAGAAAAAGTGCATTGTTATCTTTGGATTAAAGGAAAAAGTTATGCCAATTAGACATGAAAGAGAAGAATATGAGAAAAAGCAGGTTGAGAAAGTAGTGATGGAGGTTAAGGATAATGAAGAGGAAGGCAAGAGATAGAGTAGAGAAACTGAAGAAGTCTATAAACTGGGGAAATACAAGGAGGGAAAAACACATCTGTTAAAGATCAGAATAAGATCACAAGCAAGCGCTGAGGAAATCCTGGCAGGCTCATGGAGGCTGGAAAGGAAAGAAGCATATAAAAATGCAAGGTTGAGATGTGATCTAAATGAGGAAAGAGCTAAACTCTGGCAGTCATGGGAAACAGCCAAAGAAAAAAAAATTAAACAACAGCAGAGGAGAGAACGAGCTACTACTGGAAGTTCAAAGACATGAGACTGAGGAAGTGGTACACAAGGAGGAAAAACAAAAGGGAAATAAGTATTACTGTAGAAAAGGAAGAGTATTAGAAGTCACACACACAAATGTAGATGGTATTTTAACAGCAAAAATAGAGTTGAATAATTACTTAAGAGAAAACAAGCCTGACATTGTGGGATCAAGAGACAAAATTGTATGGAGGACTTGAAGCACTGGACATTGAGAAAAATAGTTAAAATATATAGAAGAACAGAGAAAAAAAAGGAGGAGGAGTGATGTTACTTGTAAAGAAAGACATGCAGGTGGATGCAATAACTTATGAAGAAGGAAGTGCTGAAGTGCTGAAAGCACGAGTAAGAACTCAAGGAGAAAAAAGAAAAGGGACTTTGCCGTTGTTTACATCTCACCCAGAACAAATTCATGGGGATATGAGGAATACGAGAACATGCTTAATGGTACCAGAAATGTTTACAGAGACTAATTGAAAAGAGTAAAGACATAACAGTGATGGGTGACTTTAACTGCAAGGAAATAGTTTGAGAAGACTTGACAACTGAGGGAGGAGAAACATCTTGGGGACAAATACTATTGAATCTAGCAGTAGACAGTATCCTAACTCATTGGGTGAAGGATAGCACAAGGTACAAAGCAAATGTAGAACCATCATGATTGGACTTAGTATTTACTAAAGAACCAGAGATACTCAATAACTTGGAATACAAGAGTCCACTTGGTAAAAATGACCATGTATTACTTGAATTCAGACAGAAAGAAGGACTGGAAGAAATTAGGAATGAAGACTAAAAATAGAAGGTACAATTAAAGTAAAACTAACTTTGCAGAATTAAGGAAATACTTTGAACAAACAGACTGGACTGAATTTTATACAATGGAAAAAAACTGAAGACAAGTGGAATATCTTAATGGAGAAGAACAATGAAGGAATAATGAAACACGTGCCAATCAAGAAAACAGACAAGCCTAGACACAAGGGGTTGTTCAACAGAAAATGTGAGTTAGCAAGGATGGAAAGAGAAAAAGCCTGGAACAGATGGAGAAGAAATAGAAGACCAAATTATTGGTTAGACTATGCCCGGAAAAGAAACGAGTACATCGAGATTTGGAGAATGGAACAGAAAACTACGCAAAAGATATAGTGGATAAATGTAAAGACCAGCCAAAATTGTTTTACAACTATGTAAATGGCAAGCTGAAAAATAAAATACAATACTGAAACCTATGAAGACCCAGAAGATATGGTGAAAGAGATGAACAACTGTTTCCACTTAGAAAAAGTGACTTCCAGTGTCAAATCACAGTGGAATTAACTGATGGTGTTTGTGAAATAAAAGTGTTAGTAGAAGTAAGGAAAATAATGGAAGAACAAGATGTAAGGAAAGCCTCAGGTCCTGTTGGAGTGTCAAATTAGATTATAAAGAAATGCAGTCATCAGTTAGCAGACAAAGTCCACAACATCATTATGAGTTCCTTAACAGAGGCTAAAGTACCAACAGACTGGAAAAGAGCAGATATTGTGCCCATATTCAAAGGGGGAAATAAGAAGGATCCATTAAACTACAGACCAGTGTCATTGACTAGTGTAATAGCAAAAATATGTAAAAGGATAATAAAGAGGAAATGGATGGAATATCTGGAGGAGAAAGGTACATTGACAGATAGACAGTATGGATTCAGAAGAAGAAGATCATGTGTCACAAAATTTAGTAAGCTTTCTCTCAAGACTGGTTAACATAGTGCAAGAAAGGGATGGCTGGGTGGACTGCATCCACTTTAGATATAAAGAAGGCATTTGACAAGGTCCCACACAAAAGGTTACTGTGGAAACTTGAACAAAATGGAGGACTAAAGGGAGGACTTCTGAAATGGATGGCTGACTTTCTAAAAGACAAAGAAATGAAAATAATTATAATAGATTAAAAATCAGCCTGGATAAAGAGTCTTAAGTGGAGTTTCGCAGGGGTCGGTATTAGCACCAATAATGTTTGTGGTATACACTGCTGGTCAGAGCGGAAGGTGCGGTACCTGTGACATCCTGTGAAGGAGATTAATGACACAGAAAATATGTTTCAATGAGGGTATTCACCTAAACTAGTAGTTGATAGGGTGCCCTCGTGCCTTCTTGACCTTTCGAGTCTCTTAAGAAGTGAATCACCCAAGTGGTGGAGATACTGAGCATCAATATTGTCCCATATGTCTTGAATGGTGGCTTGGAGGCGTGGGAGGGAGGAGGTCTCTCTCTCCTTTAGCTTCAGTTTTATGTATGCCCAGAGATTTTTTATAGGGTTCAGGTCTGCCGAACTTGCTGGCCAAGGTTTTAAAAGGCTGACATTGCAGAAATCAAACCAGTCAACAATTAACTTTGCCGTATGGCACGGTGCACCATCTTCCATTTTCCATACACTCATCTATCTAACTCATCTAGAATTAGCTAAAAGTAGTTATTTTGGTTCATACGAACATTCTTAGGCAAAAACACTAATTTTTCAAGACCATAGTAAGAAAAACAACCCCACACTATCAAAGAATCTGAGTTTTAATGTGTGTGTTGTGTAGCGTGGATCGTGATGGTTACTACTGGGTCTGCGGTACACACGGTTTCTCTGGTTGTCTGTAATCTGAAAGCTTGCCTCATCTGACCAAAGTGCCCTATGCCAATCTATGTGCTGAAACACAAACTGCAAGCCTGCTGTTAAGGTAGTCATGACTTAAGCAAGGATTTGAAACTGCGCGGCAACTCCGTTATCCCATGTTGCCTTTCACATATCTCCGCACACTCCTTTCACTCATCCCACCTAGCACAGAGAGTTCCTGGCCTTACGTTCTTTGCTGTGTACGTGAGAATTGGACTCAAGCTGTCTTCAAATAATGTTCAGAGTTCTCTGGCTCACACTGCGCTTACACTCTTCAGGCTTGTCAGGTGGTGGCGAAGCGTCTCTTCCTCCCTCAAGATAAATTTTGGTCCAACGTTGAACAGTTCTGAGTGTGTTCGCGGCAATTTCTTGATTTGACTTATTCTCCCTCACTAAGGCACAAATGACTGAGATTTGGGCTTTACTAATTAGTTTCCTAGGTCCCATAATAGGTAGTAACAGGGCACAATGGTGAGCTCACACATCCACAAAAAAGGGGCCATGATGGGGGATGAAAGAAAATTCAAATGCAAGCACACGAACCACAGGCGAACGTTGACTAAGGAAACATATCGTCTACTTTGACTACTAGAGCTGCAGAGTTGTCAGACAGCAACATACACCGAATCCCGCCGTATGTTTAGGGAGTTAAGAAGGGATGGATGAAATTTGGTCAGATTGGAATTTGTGGTCCCTTTCGCACCTTCCGCTCTGACCAACAGTGTATGAGAACAATATACCAAAAAAGAAAGACAATTACATCAGTTTGTTTGTAGATGACACTAAATTAATGAGGAAGGTGAATAGAAAAGAAGAATGTGAGGTGCTACAACAAGACTTGGATAAAATAGTGGAATGGTCACTCACATGGGAAATGGAATTTAGTACAAAAAAGTGCAACATATTAGAATTTGGAATGAGTGAAATAAGTCCAAAGGGAATTTACTCAATGGGGAATGAAGAAGTTAAAAAGAAGTCTGAAGAAAAAAAACCTAGGAGTAACAATTGTGTCACCAGAAAAGCACATAAAAAGAATAACAGAAAATGCCTATTAACTTTTGAGAAATATAAAGGTAGCATTCACTTATATGGACAAAGATATGATAAAAAACTGATAACGACTCTAATATGTCCAAAATTAGAATATGCAGCTACAGTATGGTTACCGAACAAAAAGAAACACACAAGGAAACTAGAGAGAATAGAGAGGGCAGCAACAAAGTTTTCCCCAAGTTTGAGTGGAGGATCATATGAAGAAAGGCTATGAATATGAGGTCTTACAACTTTAGAGCAGAGAAGGGAAAGAAGAGATCTAATAGCAGTGTATAGAGTGATGAATTGACTGGAAAAATTAGATAGAGAAGACTTACTCATCTGGGGCAACAGTGACACAAGAGGACATTGAAAGAAATTAAGAAAGGACAACTACAGGAGAGATATCAAGACATTTAGCTTTCCACAAAAATGTGTAAGAGTGTGGAACGGTTTAGATAAGAGTTGTTGAAGCAAGAACAATCAACAAGTTAAACGAAATGTTGGATTTTCATAGATATGGAGACGGGACAGCATGAGCATAGTTCTTTTCCTGTATGTTACAACTAGGTAAATACAACTAGGTAAATACACACACACACACACACACACACACACACACACACACACACACACACACACACACACACACACACACACACACCACGTAGTGTAGTGGTTAGCACGCTCGACTCACACTCGAGAGGGTCTGGGTTCGAGTACCGGAGGCGGCGGGGCAAATAGGCAAGCCTCTTAATGTGTGTGGCCCCTGTTCATCTAGCAGTAAATAGGTACGGGATGTAACTCAAGGGCTTGTGGCCTCGCTTTCCCGGTGTGTGGAGTGTGTTGTGGTCTCAGTCTACCCGAAGATCGGTCTATGAGCTCTGAGCTCGCTCCGTAATGGGGAAGACTGGCTGGGTGACCAGCAGACAACCGTGGTGAATTACATACAATACCTTAGTCCAATGGGAAAAAGTGATCATGTGACATTAAAGATGCAAATGCAGGAGGAAGATGAGATAAGTTACAGAGAGGATTATAAAGGAGAGAGATCAATTTATATTAAATTATGCAAAAACGGATTTTGAAAAATTAAGGATTTATTTTGCTGATATTGAGTGGAGTAATATTATGTGCAGAAAGACTGTACAAGAGAAATATGATATATTCTTACAGAAATACAATGAAGGAGTAAAAAAGTTTGTTCCTGTTTATAGAGTTCAGAAAAAAAATACCTAGAGATACGATCGCCCCAACATACAATTTTTTTTATACAAGACGAAAAATTTCATATAATTTAAGCATTGAAATACGAAGATATTTCTAAGATACGAATAGCCATCAGTATGTGGCGCAGCGATCGTTAGACTACCCGCATCCACCCGAACATTCAGCCCACATTGTGTATCGTTGTTCATCCTTTGTGCATGTATGTGTCTGTGCTCCTCAGCAGTGTGTATTTTTTCTTAAGTTTTGTGAACTCAAGACCCCATGATCATGAGTCCCAAAGTAAAAGTTTGGCGAGAAACACACAAAATAGCCTGTATTCACATACTGATTACACTTAGAAATTCAATAGACGAGTGAGTACAAATGGTGTTCTGCCCACAAGCAACTCTTCCTCTTTGCAATGCAAAAAACCAGAAGTCTCTAGATGTCATGGTTACCAAAATATCACATGTTGAATGAGGTAGTATCATCGGTTTACGTGGCCTTGTGTCCAATCGGGTTCAGCAGCCTTGGCTAGAGCGATAGAAAACGAGCCCCTTGTATCCTCTCTCTCTCTCTCTCTCTCTCCTGTTCTGTTATCACTCTCATTCAAAAGTTGTCTCCCCGTAACATGGTAAGAGACCTGAGGTATAGAAGTAAAGCGTGTGGGAGAGGTGGCAGAATCAGACACGGTTAAATCACTGTCGCTCCCACCATCCATCGTTGGTGACACAGTGACGTAGAGCATATGTTTACTCCTGATGAGTGTTGTCAGCTCACAAGCAAAGAAAACGGGAAGAAAATAGCCAAAATATAACCATAAAAAGCCTAAACGTCTATCGAGTCTTGCATGATGAACGTCTATCGATGTGTCCTGAGTTTTGCGGGTTAAGTTGTTATTTTGGGTAATAAAGATCATTTATATCATGCATACAATAAACATTGTATTTATCTTATATTAAATCTATATTTGGTTGGTATTTAAAGCATGTTAATTTTTTTTTTTTGTTGGGGGATAAATTCATATCACAAGAACGAATTAATTCTATTTCCATTAATTTCTATGGGAAAAATTTATTTGATGTATTATTTTTTTTATATACAACGATCGTCACAGAACGAATTAAATTCGTATCTCGAAGTACCACTGTACATACTTGGTACAATGCTAGATGCATACAAGCAAAAAAGGCAAAAGATAAAAGCGTGGAAGAAACTCTTAAAGCATGGAAATGACAATAACAGATGGCAGTACAAAGATGCCAGAAATGAATATATTAAAGTAAGGAGAGAGGAAAAAAGAAATTTTGAGAAAGGTGTAGTGGATAAAAGCAAAGATGAACCCAAACATTTCTACAAGTTTATAAACAGCAAAACAAAGAATAAGGAAACAATTGAAAAAATAATTAAAGAAGGGAAGACATACCAAACAGAGAAGGAAATGTGTGAAATAATGAATGAGAGCTTCAAAAAGGTATTCACTGCAGACGATGATTTCACAGAACCTAATAGGACATTGGATTGCCAAGGATTACAGGAGATTGCAGTGCACAAAGAGGATATTGAAAGATTATTGGATAAGGTGGAAGTCAGAAATGCAATGGCAAACACATAAGCAAGATATTTGGACTACCATATAAAATCTTGACTAATATAAGAGTGGCATTTCATTACATGGATAAAGATATGATGAAAGAAATCATCACAAGCATGATACGCCCAAAGCTGGAATATGCAGCAGTGGTATGGTCTAAAAAGGATATAAGAAAATTGGAAAGGATACAGAAGATTGCTACAAAGATGGTGCCGGAATTAAAGGACCTCACATATGAAGAACGACTGAAGAAAATGGGACTGCCAACCTTACAAGATAGAAGAGAAAGCAGGGACTTAATAACAATGTATAAGATAGTAACTGATACTGAAAAGATAGACAAAGAAGACCTGGTGCTGTTGACAGAAGATGAAAGGACAAGAGGACATGAAAAGAAGATCAGGATGAGGCAGTGTGTGAAGGATATTGGAAAATACAGTTTTCCACACAGGACGGTAGAAAAATGGAATGCATTGGATAATGAAATTGTCGCAGCACATCGTGTGCATAACTTTAAAGAAAAACTAGATAAATGGAGATATGGAGACAGGACACTATGAGCCCTGCTCAAACCCTGTACAAAACAACTATAGTCTGTTCATCCAAAGAATCCAGGCCGAAACTGCTAGTTCGGTTGGCAGCCTAGCCACTAAACATTCCCCACACTTAAATTTTCTTCAAGCTATAAACTTGTATATCTATTGAGTTAAGTGAAGAAAAATAAATGTACTTGAAGAAAATTTAAGTGTCGGGAAGGTTTAGTGGCTGTGGGGGTGGTCAGGGCTGCCAACCGAACTAGCAGTTTCGGCCTGGATTCTTTGGATGAACGGACTATAGATAAATACACGCACACACACACATATAGATCAACAGATCATAGAAGAGAAGATTGCTGAGAAAGTGGTGAAGGTTATTAAATCAAATGAGACATTGGTGAGGGAAACTGTAGACAAAAAGAGATGTGTGGTGATATTTGGTGTGGAGGAGGATAAGACACCGAGTAAAATGGAGAGAGAGAAAAACATAAAAAAGGTGATAAATAATATCATTAATGTGGTGCAGGAGGAGGGAAAAGACCTAGTACAAGAAATAGAGGACTTCCATAGAATTGGAAAGTTCACAAGAGAAGGTATGAGGCCAATAAGAATCAAACTTAAGTCACAAAAGGATGTAGATGAATTGGTGGAGAAGTCATGGAGGCTAGCCCAGCAGGAAACAACAAGGAAGATTTGGTTGAGAAGAGATCTCGGTGAAAAGGAAAGAGAAATGTTAAATGAGTTGAGAAAGGAGGCTTTGAAAAAAATGAAGAGAGGACAGAAGAGGAGAAGAAAGAGTTTTCTGGAGAATCTTGGATATGAGACTGAGGAAGTGGTTCATAACCCAGAAAAGTACAGTAAGAAAGGACTAAAGAAACTTACGTATGAGCGGAATGTAATGTATTCCAACATAAATGGAGTGATATCGGGATTTTAGAACTCAACGATTACTTGAGGGACAAGAACCCAGATATTGTGGGTCTTACTGAAACAAAACTGAGAGAGGAGAAGACCTGATGATGGTTGGAGAAGGAAATATAATGTTTGGAAAAGAAATAGAGTAGGTAAGATGGGAGGAGGAGTGATGTTGCTGGTTAAAAAGATATAAAGGTGGATCAAGTGAAAGAAGGTATGGGAAAGGCAGAAGTGCTAAAGATCAGAGCAGAAACTAATGAAGGAAAAAGAGGCACTACATAGTGGTGTACGTACCACCTAAGACAAATGCATGGTCAGTACAGGAATATGAAGAAATGATAAGTGATACAGGAACATGTCTGGAAGAAATGTTGGGTGGCTGTGAACGAACTATAATGATGGGAGATTTTAATTGTAAAGAGGTGTGTTGGGAGGACTGGTCAATGGAAGGATCAGAGACAACATGGGGAAATACACTATTGACACTGGCAATGGAAAATGTGTTAACTCAGTGGGTCAAAGAAGATACTAGGTTTGGAGGAGAGGAGCATCGTCAAGACTGGACTTGGTCTTTAGTACAGAGCCAATGGTCATTGAGGAGATGAGGGTGGAGTGCCCTTTAGCAAAGAGTGATCATGCAGTTTTGGAGTTCAAGGTGATAGATGAAGAGAAATCTAGAAGAAATGAAGAATATAAAGTGGGAAGATGGAATTATGCCAAGACAGATTTTGGAAACCTAAAGAAATTCTTTCAAGAGACAAATTGGATGAAATTCAAGAGTGCTAAGGAGCAAATGAAAAGTGGAAGGAATTTATAAAAATATACAAAGAAGGTGAGAAAAATTTGTACCAATAAGACAACATAGAGAAGTTGGAAAGCAGGACTGGTTTAACGATAGATGTGAAAAGGCTAGAACAAGAAAAGAGGATGCATGGAAGAGGTGGAGAAGGAAAAGACGGATTAAGCAGTGGGAAAGTTACAAAAGAGCAAGAAATGAATATGTGTTGATTAGAAGAGAAGAAAGAAAGAAACAAGAAAAGGATATAATTGATAAATGTAAAGACCAACCAAGGCTTTTTACAGACATGTGAACAACAACATCAAAAATAGAGAAAGTATTGAAAGTTTAGAAGTAAATGGAGTATGCAGTGAAGATCCCAGGAAATGGCAGAGGCTATGAATGGATGCTTTCGGAAGGTATTCACAAAGGAGACTGCTTTTGACAAACCACTGGTAATGGAACAGAAAGGGATTATGAAGGAGTTTCAAGTAACTGTGGAGGAGATCAAGAATATGATGGGGAGTTTAGAAGTGAGAAAAGCTGTGGGACCTGATGGGGTATCAGGATGGATTTTAAGAGAATGCAGGAGCAACTGGCAGAAAAAGTTTGTGAAGTAATTGATGCCTCATTAAGGGAAGGTGTAGTGCCCCAAGACTGGAAAAGAGCTAACATTGTCCCAATCTATAAATCAGGTAACAAGAGAGACCCATTGAACTATAGACCAGTGTCACTTACAAGTGTGGTAGCTAAGATGTGTGAGAGGGTGGTGAAGAATAGATGGACAGACTTCTTGGAGAAAAATGACATACTTTGTGAGTGTCAATTTGGTTTTAGAAAAGGGCGTTCATGCACGACAAACCTGATATGTTACTATTCGAGGGTGATAGATGTAATACAGGAAAGAGATGGTTGGGCTGATGGAATATATCTGGATTTAAAAAAGGCCTTTGATAAGGTACCACACCGGAGACTGATCTGGAAACTTGAAATGGTAGGAGGAGTGCATGGCAGTTTACTAAAATGGATGGAAGACTTTTGGTAGGAAGAGAAATGAGAACAATAATTAAGGACAGACCATCAGAATGGGGCTTGGTGGAGAGTGGAGTTCCACAGGGATCAGTGTTGGCACCAGTAATGTTCGCGGTCTACATAAATGACATGGTGGATGGGGTGTCCAGTTATGTGAGCCTATTTGCAGACGATGCAAAATTGTTAAGAAAAGTGAGATGTGACAAAGATTGCGAACTACTCCAGGAAGACTTGGACAGAATATGGAAATGGAGCTGTACATGGCAAATGGAGTTCAACACGACAAAATGCAAGAAAATAGAGTTTGGCAAGAGTGAAAGAAGAATCAGGAGTATGTACAAGATAGGAAATGAAGACATAAAACCAGTCATGAAGAAAAAGACCTTGGGGTGACAATTACCAATGACCTATCGCCAGAGAGACATATAAACAAAATAATTGGAGAAGTATTGAACTTATTGAGGAACATAAGAGTGGCGTCAGATATTTAGATGAAGAAATGATGAAGAAAATAATTACTGCAATGATAAGACCGAGGCTTGAATATGCAACAATACAGTGGGCTCGAACTTAAAGAAACACATAAGGAAACTAGAGAAAGTACAGAGGGCTGCAACAAAATGGTGCCTGACTTAAGAGATTTGACTTATGAAGACAGACTGAAAAGAATGCAACTTCCGACCCTGGAAAACAGAAGAGAAAGGGGAGACCTGATAGCAATATACAGAGTGATGATTGGCATGGAAAAATGGATAGGGAAGATCTGTGTATGTGGAATGAAAGAATGTCGAGAGGGCATGGGAAAAACTAAAATGGCCACTTATAGGAGAGATGTGAAAAATATAGCTTCCTCATAGAAGGGTGGAAGCATGGAATAGTTTAGACGTGGAAGTGGTCAACGCAAGGAATATTCATGATTTTAAGAAAAAGCTGGACATTAATAGATATGGAGACGGGACAACACGAGCATAGCTCTTTTCCCGTATGTTACAATTAGGTAAATACAATTAGGTAAATACACACACACACACACACACAACACAGTTTTTTTTACAGTGGCCAGGGCAGGTAGTGTGGAATCATTTTTCTTCATGCAATCAATTATTAAGGAATGATGAGTGAAAAAGAGATTCCATCAAAATACAGACATGAGATTAGAGACGGAAGGAAAGCTGATGATGACTATGCTGGTGAGGATGAGTGTGTATTCGAAAGTTTCGATACGACGACTACTTCACTACTAAAAAGAGTGTTAAATATTGAATATAAACTAGATAAACTGATAAAGGAGAATATGGAAATGAAAATAAATGAAGAACAGGATAAAGAGTTTATAAAACTGAGAGAAAGGATAAAAAAGTGGAAGAAAACGAAGCTAGGCTAAGAGCGGAAAACGAAGAACTTAAAAAGGAAGTAGCTAACTACAAAAAGCAGATGGAAGATGAACTCGGTAAAGCCGAGAAAGAAAAAGAGAAGCTGAAAGATCTAGTAAACAAGAAAGAGGAAAGAGTACAGAACGTTATTAAAAAAGAAGTACAAGCATGGAGAGTCCAAGATAAGAAAGATAAAGCTGATTTTCAGGAGGTGATTCAAGAACAACTTAAAGAAAAAGAAGAAAATATGACAAGCAAAATGATAGGAGTCCTCAAGACAAAAGAAAATTTAGTTAGAGAAATTGCAGAAAAAAAAAGTGTGTAGTCGTATTTGGAATAAAAGAAAAAAAAAATATATAGACCAAAAAGAGAAAAAGAAGAAATGAAATCAGTCAAAGACCTACTGAAGAATCTAAACGACAAAGATAGGCAGAACTTTGAAGAGGAAGTAGAAGAAATAAACAGAAAGGGACCATATCAAGAAGGAAAAACGAGACCAATTAAAATGCTACTACAATCACCAGCAGCAACAGAAGAAATATTATATAGAACAACAAAACTTAGAGAAACAGAAGGCTGCAAGGATATCTATATAAAGAAAAATAGAAATGAGGAAGAAAGGAAGAGATACAATGAACTGGCAGCAGCAGTAAGGGAAAAGAATAATGAAAGGTCAAGAGGAGAAGAAGGCATTTTTTTGGAGAATTCTAGGAAACAGGATAAGGAAATGGTATATAAACGAGAAGGAAGAGAAAAAAGTGGAACAAGTTTAACTAAAAATGATAAAGGCAAAAGACTAAAAATGATGTATACGAACATAGACGGGGTTTTATCAAGTAAACTAGAATTAAGAGATTACATAAAGAAAATCCAGATATTGTATGCCTGGCTGAAACAAAACTAAATGAGCCAATCAAAATAGACTTGGATAATAGGTATAATGTATGGAGAAGAGACAGAGTGGGTAAAGGAGGAGGAGGAGTCATGATTATGTTAAGGAAGGAGATAGTGATAAACAAATGGAATGGGGAAGGAAAAGCAGAAGTATTGTATATTAAGATGCATATTAATAAAAAGAGTTAACAATCATTGTAACATATGTGCCACCAAAACAAATTCATGGACCAATCAAGAATATAAAGACATGATAGATGACACAATAAGGAGTCTAATGAGAATTGTTAAAGAAAGGAGAAAAGTGATATTAGTAGGAGATTTCAACTGTAAAGAAGTGGACTGGGAAAATTATGAAAGTGGTATGGGGAAGAAGCCTGGGAGAAAGATTCTTGAACCTAATGATAGACAATATGATGGACCAGAGAGTAAAGGAATGCACAAGATTCAGAGGAAACGACGAGCGAGATTGGACCTAGTTTTTACAAGGGGTATACAAATGAATGATGATATAAGATATAAGTGCCCATTGGGAAAGAGTGACCATGCAATATTAGAAATAGATATAGAAGAGGAAAGGAAGATAGAGACGATTCATACAAAGGAGACCGATTAAATTACAGAAAGGCTGATATTGAGAATCTCAAGAACTATTTTAAAACGTAGACTGGGAGGAGATGGAAAACTCAGAGACAATGCAAGACAAATATAACTTATTTTTGGAAATATACAAAACAGGAGTCAGGAAATTCGTCCCGAAATATAGACCTAAAGAAGAAGGAAAGAAAGATTGGTTTAATGCAAGATGTGCTAAGGCAAAGGAGAAAAGAGATGGAGCATGGAAAAGGTGGAAGAGAAATAGAAATCCAGCAAATAAGGAAAACTTCAAAGCAGCAAGAAATGAATATGTTAAGGTGAGGAAGGAAGAGGAAAAGAACTTTGAAAAAGAAATTGTCGAAAAATGTAAGGAGCAACCAAAATTGTTCTATAGATTCATAAACGGAAAAATTAGGCAAAAAGAACCAATATAAAGGTTAAAAGGAGAAAATGGGATGGTGGAAGACCCAAAAAGTATGGCAGAACTATTAAATAAAAATTCCAGGAGGTCTTTACTAAGGAATCCAAATTTGAGAGGCCACAGAGTAATAGAGAGACAATCTATATGAAAGAGATTAAAGTAACCAAGCTTGAAATAAAAGAGTTAATGAAGGAACTGGATGAAGAGAAGGCAATGGAACCAGATGAAGTCTCAGGCAGAATACTGAAAGAATGTAAGAAGAACTAGCAAGTCCTATATACAACATCATAAAATGCTCAATAGAAAATGGAACAGTACCAGTAGAATGGAAAAGAGCTGAGGTGGTTCCCATATATAAGAGAGGAAAGAAGGAAGAACCTTTAAATTACAGACCG
The DNA here is from genome assembly GCF_017591435.1 of Portunus trituberculatus. Taxonomy (NCBI): domain Eukaryota; kingdom Metazoa; phylum Arthropoda; class Malacostraca; order Decapoda; family Portunidae; genus Portunus; species Portunus trituberculatus. The sequence continues at coordinate 1,456,815 of NC_059295.1, forward strand.
GTATCAGTAACTAGTGTAATATGCAAGATGTGTGAAAGAATAATAAGGAAACAATGGATCAAATTCCTTGAAGACAACAAATTAATATCAAATAGCCAATTTGGTTTTAGAAAAAGATGGTCTTGTGTAACTAATTTATTGAGTTTCTATTCTAGAATAGTTGATAGAGTACAAGAGAGAGAGGGGATGGGTTGACTGTATTTATTTGGATTTAAAAAAAGGCGTTTGACAAAGTGCCACATGCAAGATTACTGTGGAAGTTAGAGAAGGGTGGCTTAAAAGGAAGCACATTGAGATGGATAGAAAATTATTTGAGAGGAGAGAAATAAGGACGGTAGTTAAAGATATGAAGTCCAAGTGGAGAGCAGTAGAAAGCGGAGTGCCACAGGGGTCAGTATTGGCACCAATACTTTTCCTCATTTATATTAACGACAAGCCAGAAGGAGTGAACAGCTATATAAATCTGTTTGCAGATGATACAAAACTGTGCAGAGTTATAAAGCAAAAGGAGGATTGTGAAATACTGCAAGAAGACCTAAATAAGATCTGGGAATGGAGTAAGAAGTGGGGAAATGGAATTCAATGTGAACAAAAGCCATGTCATGGAAATGGGAAAGAGTGAAAGACGACCTGTGGAAAATCTATAAGATGGGAGATGGAGTAGAACTGGAGAAAGTAAAAAAGGAAAAGAACTTAGGAGTGATGATGGAAGAAAACAATCAACCAGTAAGCCATATTGATAGAATTTTTAGAGAAACATATAATTTGCTAAGGAATATTGGAGTAGCATTTCACTACATGGACAAAGAAATGATGAAGAAATTGATAAGTACTATAATAAGACCCAGATTGGAATATGCAGGAGTAGTGTGAACCCCTCACAAAAAGAAACACATAAGGAAATTGGAGAGGCTACAAAAAATAGCTACAAGAATGGTTCCAGAATTTGAAGGGATGACATATGAGGAGAGACTAAAGGCTATGGATCTACCAACCCTGGAACAAAGAAGGGGAGAGAGGAGACCTGATACAAGTTTATAAATTGATCAACGGAATGGACCAAGTGGATAATGAGAAACTGATCCTGAGAGAATATGACATCTGAAGCACAAGATCGCATAGTAAAAAGCTGAGAAAAGGAAGATGTCTGAGAGATATTAAAAAATATAGTTTCTCGCAGAGATGTATTGAGACGTGGAACAGTTTAAATGAAGAAGTAGTGTCTGCAACGAGTGTGCATACTTTTAAAGTAAGATTGGATAAGTGTAGATATGGAGACGGGGCCACACAGCATAAAGCCCAGGCCCTGTAAAACTACAACTAGATAAATACACACACACACTGTGTAGTGTAGTGGTTACACACACTCAGAATAGAGACCCATTCCAGGAAGCACACAAATGGGCAAGCCTCTTAATGTGTAGTCCCTGTTCACCTAGCAGTAAAAAGGTACAGGATGTAATTCGAGAAGTTGTGGCATCGCTTTCCCTGTGTGTGAAGTGTGTGTTGTGGTCTCAGTCCTACCCGAAGATCGGCCTATGAGTTCTGAGCTCGCTCTTTAATGGGGAAGACTGGCTGGGTGACCAGCAGGCAACTGTGGTGAATTACACACACACACACACACAAACATTATTTAATGTAGAGGGTTATTTCACAGAACCGAATGATGAAGTGACACAGGAAGGGTTAAGAAATGTCATGGTGCATAAACAGAAAACCAGCAAATCATTAGAAAAGGTGGATGTCAGAAAAGCAACAGGGCCAGATGGAGTGTCAGGATGGAACAGCTAGTAGAACTAATTTTGAATGTGATCAACAGGTCTCTGATAGAAGGGAAAATACCAAAGAAATGGAAAAGAGCAAATCTAGTTCCTATATACAATGGAGGAGAAATGACTAAGCCCCTAAATTATAGGCCAGTGTCACTCACTAGAGTTGTGAGAAAACTGTCAAATTATGATCAAAGAAAAATTATTGAAATATCTGGAGGAAAATGAAATCATAAATAACTAAAAAAATTGGATTTAGGAAAGGAAAGTCTTGTATTACAAATTTACTATGTTTCTATATAAGAGTAATAGATGAGGTACAGGGGAGAGATGGATGGGTCAATGAAGTGTATTTAAATATCAAAAAGGCCTTTGACTCAGAGTACCACATAGAAGACTCTTATGGAAAATAGAACATAGGAGAAATACAGGGAAGTATCTTAAGCTGGATGAGGGACTACTTAACTAGAAGAGAAATGAGGGCTGTGATAAGAGACAACCCATCAAGATAGAGCACAGTAACAAGTGGCATACCTCAGAGTTCAGTGCTGGCACCAATAATGTTTCAAATATATATCAATGATATACAAAAGGGTTTGAGTAGCTACATAAATTTGTTTGCAGATAATGCAAAATTCCTAAGAGTAATGAAGAACAATGAGGACTGTATGGAATTCCAGAGATATTGACTAAAATATGGAAATGGAGCCAAAACTGGAAACTAGAATTTGTCATATGATGGAAATGGGTAAAAGTAATAGAAGACCTATGTGGGAATACAAAATGGGAGAAGAGATAATAATGAAGAGGAAGGAAGAGAAAGAACTGGGAGTGGTTACACAAGACATCCTGAATTTAGAAAGACACATAAATGGGTTATTTGCTTTAACCTACAGGACACTGACAAATATCAGAGAGACATTTAATTATAAAGATAAAGATTAGGATGAAAAGATCACAACCACTGTGATAAGGCCTAGACTCGAATAAGCAGCAGTGGCGTGGTCACCACACATGCAAAAGAATATCAGGACACTAGAAAGAGTCCCAAGGACAGCTACAATGATGGTGCCAGAAATAAAGGATCTTCCATATGAAGAAAGACTGAAGGAAATGGAACTGCCAACTTTGAAGGATAGATGTGAGAAAGATCTCACAATATATGATAGTAAACTGTATGGAAAAGATAGACAGACAAGACGTGGTATCACTAACTGAAGATGGAGATAGACGGACAAGAGGATACTCTAAGAAGATCATAAGAACCTAAGAACATCAGAAAAAAAAGGGAAGCTGCAAGAGGTTGTCAGGCCTACACGTGACAGTCCCTATATGGACAAAGCTACTTAATTCCATCTATCATCCTCATCCCTAAATTTATCTAATCTTATTTTAATGTTTGAGGAACATTAAAATGTTTAGCTTAGCTTTTCACATAGGACAGTGGACATCTGGAATGGCTTGAGTAAAGAGATTGTGACTGCAGAAAGTGAGCATAAATTTAAGGAAAAATTGGACAAAATTAGATATGGAGACAGGTCACTATGAGCTCCACTTGAACCTTGTAATATACAACTAGATAAATACACACACACAACATAACAATATACAAAATATCTTAAGTTTGTTGGTATTTCATTACAGTAGCGTCTTACACATATTTATATTTGGTATGGTAGAATCTCTGGTCTCCCACTCTTGCCTGGCTGTAGCTCAGCCTATATTCTTTACTAATCCTCTGTTGAATGAACAGGGCTAGAGGCTAAAAGAAGATAAGCCAAGCTGCTTTCATCAGAATATTTTAACTTTGACCCTCAGAGTTAAAAGTTGAGCACACCAATTAATATTATATTGCCAACTACATCACCAGGTCAACTGACATGACTAAAAATACTAGATAATGAGTGAAAAATAATCTTACCTGTGTGTCGGTTGATTGAAAAATATTTTCCAATGTTTCTCTCAACAAGGCTGTAAGTAACTCTTCCATTGTAACCTTGATCGAGGTCCTGGGCTGTAACAGTGAGCTGAGTTAGGTTCTGAGAGTGGGTTGCCATCACGGGTGACCCACGGCTGGCAGTCTGCAGAACACTACCGTGGTAGGCAAGTCTCTCCCATTCAGGCCACCAGTCATTTTCATCTAAAACTGTCACGCCCAGCCAGGTACTATGAGACAAACCAGCCTGGAAAAGCACATCAAAGCAGATAATTCAGAGCTCTTGAGGGATTGTCTTTAAATCTCCAATCTCAATCTCAATCTCAATGTTGTGTGTGTGTGTGTGTGTGTGTGTGTGTGTGTGTGTGTGTGTGTGTGTGTGTGTGTGTGTGTGTGTATTTACCTAATTGTATTTACCTAATTGTAACATACGGGAAAAGAGCTATGCTCGTACTGTCCCGTCTCCATATCTACTAATGTCCAGCTTTTTCTTAAAATCATGAATATTCCTTGTTGACCACTTCCACGTCTAAACTATTCCATGCTTCCACCCTTCTATGAGGAAGCTATATTTTTCACATCTCTCCTATAAGTGGCCATTTTAGTTTTTCCCATGCCCTCTCGACATTCTTTCATTCCACATACACAGATCTTCCCTATCCATTTTTCCATGCCAATCATCACTCTGTATATTGCTATCAGGTCTCCCTTTCTCTTCTGTTTTCCAGGGTCGGAAGTTGCATTCTGTTCAGTCTGTCTTCATAAGTCAAATCTCTTAAGTCAGGCACCATTTTGTTGCAGCCCTCTGTACTTTCTCTAGTTTCCTTATGTGTTTCTTTAAGTTCGAGCCCACTGTATTGTTGCATATTCAAGCCTTGGTCTTATCATTGCAGTAATTATTTTCTTCATCATTTCTTCATCTAAATATCTGAACGCCACTCTTATGTTCCTCAATAAGTTCAATACTTCTCCAATTATTTTGTTTATATGTCTCTCTGGCGATAGGTCATTGGTAATTGTCACCCCAAGGTCTTTTCTTCATGACTGGTTTTATGTCTTCATTTCCTATCTTGTACATACTCCTGATTCTTCTTTCACTCTTGCCAAACTCTAATTTCTTGCATTTTGTCGTGTTGAACTCCATTTGCCATGTACAGCTCCATTTCCATATTCTGTCCAAGTCTTCCTGGAGTAGTTCGCAATCTTTGTCACATCTCACTTTTCTTAACAATTTTGCATCGTCTGCAAATAGGCTCACATAACTGGACACCCCATCCACCATGTCATTTATGTAGACCGCGAACATTACTGGTGCCAACACTGATCCCTGTGGAACTCCACTCTCCACCAAGCCCCATTCTGATGGTCTGTCCTTAATTATTGTTCTCATTTCTCTTCCTACCAAAAGTCTTCCATCCATTTTAGTAAACTGCCATGCACTCCTCCTACCATTTCAAGTTTCCAGATCAGTCTCCGGTGTGGTACCTTATCAAAGGCCTTTTTTAAATCCAGATATATTCCATCAGCCCAACCATCTCTTTCCTGTATTACATCTATCACCCTCGAATAGTAACATATCAGGTTTGTCGTGCATGAACGCCCTTTTCTAAAACCAAATTGACACTCACAAAGTATGTCATTTTTCTCCAAGAAGTCTGTCCATCTATTCTTCACCACCCTCTCACACATCTTAGCTACCACACTTGTAAGTGACACTGGTCTATAGTTCAATGGGTCTCTCTTGTTACCTGATTTATAAATTGGGACAATGTTAGCTCTTTTCCAGTCTTGGGGCACTACACCTTCCCTTAATGAGGCATCAATTACTTCACAAACTTTTTCTGCCAGTTGCTCCCTGCATTCTCTTAAAATCCATCCTGATACCCCATCAGGTCCAACAGCTTTTCTCACTTCTAAACTCCCCATCATATTCTTGATCTCCTCCACAGTTACTTGAAACTCCTTCATAATCCCTTTCTGTTCCATTACCAGTGGTTTGTCAAAAACAGTCTCCTTTGTGAATACCTTCCGAAAGCATCCATTCATAGCCTCTGCCATTTCCCTGGGATCCTCACTGCATACTCCATTTACTTCTAAACTTTCAATACTTTCTCTATTTTTGATGTTGTTGTTCACATGTCTGTAAAAAAGCCTTGCTTGGTCTTTACATTTATCAATTATATCCTTTTCTTGTTTCTTTCTTTCTTCTCTTCTAATCAACACATATTCATTTCTTGCTCTTTTGTAACTTTCCCACTGCTTAATCCGTCTTTTCCTTCTCCACCTCTTCCATGCATCCTCTTTTCTTGTTCTAGCCTTTTCACATCTATCGTTAAACCAGTCCTGCTTTCCAACTTCTCTATGTTGTCTTATTGGTACAAATTTTTCTCACCTTCTTTGTATATTTTTATAAATTCCTTCCACTTTTCATTTGCTCCCTTAGCACTCTTGAATTTCATCCAATTTGTCTCTTGAAAGAATTTCTTTAGGTTTCCAAAATCTGTCTTGGCATAATTCCATCTTCCCACTTTATATTCTTCATTTCTTCTAGATTTCTCTTCATCTATCACCTTGAACTCCAAAACTGCATGATCACTCTTTGCTAAAGGGCACTCCACCCTCATCTCCTCAATGACCATTGGCTCTGTACTAAAGACCAAGTCCAGTCTTGACGATGCTCCCTCTCCTCCAAACCTAGTATCTTCTTTGACCCACTGAGTTAACACATTTTCCATTGCCAGTGTCAATAGTGTATTTCCCCATGTTGTGTCTGATCCTTCCATTGACCAGTCCTCCCAACACACCTCTTTACAATTGAAATCTCCCATCATTATAGTTCGTTCACAGCCACCCAACATTTCTTCCAGACATGTTCCTGTATCACTTATCATTTCTTCATATTCCTGTACTGACCATGCATTTGTCTTAGGTGGTACGTACACCACTATGTAGTGCCTCTTTTTTCCTTCATTAGTTTCTGCTCTGATCTTTAGCACTTCTGCCTTTCCCATACCTTCTTTCACTTGATCCACCTTTATATCTTTTTAACCAGCAACATCACTCCTCCTCCCATCTTACCTACTCTATTTCTTTTCCAAACATTATATTTCCTTCTCCAACCATCATCAGGTCTTCTTCCTCTCTCAGTTTTGTTTCAGTAAGACCCACAATATCTGGGTTCTTGTCCCTCAAGTAATCGTTGAGTTCTAAAATCCCAATATCACTCCATTTATGTTGGAATACATTACATTCGCTCATACGTAAGTTTCTTTAGTCCTTTCTTGCTGTACTTTTCTGGGTTATGAACCACTTCCTCAGTCTCATATCCAAGATTCTCCAGAAAAACTCTTTCTTCTCCTCTTCTGTCCTCTCTTCATTTTTTTTCAAAGCCTCCTTTCTCAACTCATTTAACATTTCTCTTTCCTTTTCACCGAGATCTCTTCTCAACCAAATCTTCCTTGTTGTTTCCTGCTGGGCTAGCCGTGTGTGTGTGTATGTGTGTATTCACCTAGTTGTAATTTTACAGGACCTGGGTATCATACTCGTGTGGCCCCGTCTCCATATCTACAGACAACCAACTTTCCTCTAAAACTATGCACACTCCTCGCTGACACCACCTCCTCACTCAAACTATTCCACACCTCCACACATCTCTGTGGGAAACTATATTTCTTCACATCCTTCAAGCATATTCCCTTGGCTATCTTTTTACTATGCGATCTCGTAGTTCGATTTAAATTTTCTTCTCTCAACATCATTTGCTCATTATCCACTTCATCCAAACCGTTCAACAGTTTATAAACCTGTATTAAATCTCCTCTTTCTCTTCTTTGTTCCAAGGTAAGCAAATTCATTTCTTTTAATCTCTCCTCATAGGTCATTTCTGCCAATTCCGGAACCATTTTTGTTGCCATTCTCTGCAATCTCTCCAACTTCCTTATATGCTTCTTTTTATAAGGGGACCAAACCACCCCAGCATATTCCAATCTTGGTCTAATTACCATACTAATTAATTTCTTCATCATATCTTTATCCATATAATGAAAGGCTAATCCAATATTTCTAATCAAATTATATGTTTCTCCAAACATCTTGTCAATATGAGCCTGAAACTGTCCATGGTCTTGTATTATCACTCCCTAATCCTTTTCCTTTTCCACCTTTTTCAACACTACTTCTTCACCCATCTTATATGACCATCTTGGCCGTCTTCCACTCTTCCCCATCTCCATTACATGACTTTTGCTCAGATTAAATTCCATCTCCCACCTCTTGCTCCACACCCAAATCCTATCCAGATTGGCCTGTAAAATTTCACAATCTTTTTCACTCTTCACACACCTACACAAATTCGCACCATCCGCAAACAAATTAATATAACTGTTTACTCCCTCTGGCATATCATTAATATAGACAAGGAAAAGTATTTGTGCCAGCACTGAACCTTGTGGGACTCGACTCTCCACCACCAACCAGTCCGACTTTGCATCCCTTATTACCGTTCTCATCTCCCTCCATCTCAAGTAGTTTTCCATCCACTTTAACACTTTTCCCTTCAGTCCTCCATAAATCTCTAATTTCCATAGCAGTCTCATGTGAGGTACCTTGTCAAAAACTTTTTTTAAATCCAAACATACACAGTCCATCCATCCCTCTCTCTCTTGTATTTTGTCAACCACTCTCGAATAAAAGCTCATTAGATTTGTTACACATGACCTCCCTTTCCTAAAGCCAAATTGATGATCCGATAACTTATGATCCTCCAGGAACCGTATCCAATATTTCTTTATCACCCTCTCACAAATCTTACCGACCACACTTGTTAAAGACACAGGTCTATAGTTAAGAGGCTCTTCCTTACTGCCTCCCTTAAAAATGGGCACCACTTCAGCTCTTTTCCCCTCTACCGGTACTTCCCCAGTTTCTAATGAGCACCTTATATCATATAATGGATCTATCAATTCTTCTCTACATTCCTTCAATAATTTGCCTGAAACTTCATCTGGTCCCATCGCTTTATCATCTTTAAGTTCCTCCAACATTTTATATAACTCCTTTTTAGGTATCTTAATGTCATCCATGTGCACATTTCCTTCTACATTTTGAGGCTTTACAAACATTGTTTCTTTAGTAAATACTTGTTGAAACCTATTATTTAGCAATTCCACAATATTCTTAAGGTCATCTACTATCCCTTGCTCTCCTTTTAATCTTTCAATGGACTCTCTCTTTTTAAGTTTACCATTTATGAACCTGTAAAATAATTTTGGATGTTCCTTACTCTTGTCTACAATATCTTTTCAAATTTTCTTTCTTCCTCCTCCTTACCCTCACATACTCATTTCTCGCCACTCTATAATTCTCCTTATTTAGTATATTCCTGCTCTTTTTAATCTTTTCCAAGCCACATCTCTTTTCTTTAGCCTTAACACAAGTTGCATTAAACCAATCCTTTCTTCCTTCCTCTCTCGGTTTATACTTTGGTACAAATTTCATAACTCCTTTATAATATTTCATAAAAATCTCATATTTCTTTTGCACTTCTCTGATTTGTAACATCTTCTCCCAATCTAATGTTCTAAAATAATTTTTCAAATTTTCTGTGTCCATCTTTCTATAATTCAATCTACCACTCCTGTATGTCTCATCTCTCCTTCGCTGTGTTATTGCCTCTGCATTTCCATAACCACATGATCATTCTTCCCCAATGGACATTTATATTGTATATCCCCATATAGGTACACTTCTCGTGTTAACACTAAATCCAGTCTAGCCGGTTCATCATCTTTATATCTAGCATTTTCTTTCACCCACTGTTCCATCATATTTTTCATCATTAGATTAAGGAATCTCTCTCTCCATGCTTCCTCTCCAACACCACTTACTAGATTTTTCCAATCCAATTCTTTACAATTAAAATCTCCTACTAGTATCACCTTTCTTTTCCCAGTTAATACACTTTCCAAACTCTGTAAAGTATCCTTGATCATAATGTCGTATTCCCTTAATGTCCAAGAATTTGTTTTAGGAGGTACATAGGTCACCATGATTATTAATTCTTTTCCATCACTTTTTAACCCTATGCTTATCACTTCTGCGTTATTCTTCCCATACCAAACCTTATCCACACCTTAGCCTTCAACTTTGCTATCCTTCATGACCTAGAGCAACTGGTGCAGCACCCTACTCGTATTCCTGACCGTCTTGGAGACACGCCCAACATTCTTGATCTCTTCCTCACCTCTAACCCTTCTGCTTATGCTGTCACCCTTTCATCTCCGTTGGGCTCCTCCGATCACAATCTCATTTCTGTATCTTGTCCTATTTTTCCAATCCCTCCGCAGGATCCCCCAAAGCGAAGGTGCCTCTGGCGTTTTGCCTCTGCCAGTTAGGGGGACCTGAGGAGGTATTATGCTGATTTTCCCTGGAATGATTATTGCTTCCGTGTCAGAGACCCATCTCTTTGTGCTGAACGCATGACAGAGGTATTAGTATCTGGCATGGAGGCGTACATTCCTCATTCTTTTTCTCAACCTAAAGCTTCTAAACCTTGGTTTAACTCAGCCTGTTCTCGTGCTATACATGATAGAGAGGTTGCCCACAAAAGGTACTTGAGCCTTCCATCTCCTGAATCTCATGCACTTTATATCTCTGCCCGGAATCATGCCAAGTCTGTTCTTCAACTTGCCAAACACTCTTTCATAAATAGGAAATGTCAAAATCTTTCAAACTCAAACTCTCCTCGTGACTTCTGGCATCTAGCCAAAAACATCTCAAATAACTTCACTTCTTCATCTTTCCCTCCTTTATTTCATCCTGATGGCACCACTGCCATCTCTTCTGTCTCTAAAGCTGAACTCTTTTCTCAAACCTTTGCTCACAACTCCACCTTGGACGATTCTGGGCTTGTCCCTCCCTCTCCTCCTTCTGACTATTTCATGTCAACAATCAAAATTCTTCGTAATGATGTTTTCCATGCCCTTGCTGGCCTAAACCCTCGGAAGGCTTATGGACCTGATGGGGTCCCTCCTATTGTTCTCAAAACTGTGCTTCTGTGCTTGCACCTTGCCTGGCCAAACTCTTCCAACTTTGTCTATCGACTTGTACCTTTCCTTCCTGCTGGAAGTTCGCCTACATTCAGCCTGTTCCTAAAAAGGGTGACCGTTCTAACCCCTCAAACTACCGTCCTATAGCTTTAATCTCTTGCTTGTCTAATGTTTTTGAATCTATCCTGAATAGGAAGATTCTCAAACATCTGTCACTTCACAATCTTCTGTCTGATCGCCAGTATGGCTTCCGTCAAGGTCGCTCTACTGGTGATCTTCTGGTTTTCCTTAGTGAGTCTTGGTCATCCTCTTTTAGAGATTTCGGTGAAACTTTTGCTGTTGCGTTAGACATATCAAAAGCTTTTGATAGAGTCTGGCTTTGATTTCAAAACTGCCGTGTTACGGCTTCTATCCTTCTCTCTGCAACTTTATCTCATGTTTCCTTTCCGACCGCTCTATTGCTGCTGTGGTAGACGGCTACTGTTCTTCTCCTAAAGCTATTAATAGTGGTGTTCCTCAGGGTTCTGTCCTGTCACCCACTCTCTTTCTATTATTCATTAATGACCTTCTTAACCAAACTTCTTGCCCTATCCACTCCTACGCTGATGATACCACCCTACATCTTTCCACGTTCTTTCAGAGACGTCCAACCCTTCAGGAAATTAACAGATCACGCAGGGACACCACGGAACGCCTGACTTCCGATCTTTCTAAAATTTCCGATTGGGGCAGAGAAAGTCTAGTAGTTTTCAATGCCTCAAAAACTCAATTCCTCCATCTATCAACTTGACACAACCTTCCTTCCAGACAACTATCCCCTCTTCTTCAATGACACTCAACTGTCTTCCTCTTCCACAATGAATATCCTCGGTCTGTCCTTTGCTCATAATCTTAACTGGAAACTTCACATCTCATCTACTGCTAAAATAGCTTCTATGAAGTTAGGTGTTCTGAGGCGTCTCCGCCAGTTTTTCTCGCCCCTCCAACTGCTTACTCTGTATAAGGGCCTTATCTGTCCCTGTATGGAGTACTCTTCGCATGTTTGGGGGGATTCCAGTCACACAGCTTTGCTTGATAGGGTGGAATCGAAATCTCTTCGTCTCAACCCCCCTCCTCTGACTAACTGTCTTCAGTCTCTTTCTCACTGCCGAAATGTTGCATCCCTTTCTATATTTTATCGCTATTTTCATGGTAACTGTTCTACTGATCTTGCTAACTGCATGCCTCCCCTCCTCCTGCAGCCACGGTGCACAAGGCTTTCTTCTTCCTCTCATCCCTATTCTGTCCAACTCTCTAATGCAAGAGTTAACCAGTACACTCAATCATTCATCCCTTTCACTGGTAAACTCTGGAACTCCCTCCCTGCATCTGTATTTCCAAATTCCTACAACTTGTCTTCTTTTAAGAGGGAGGTATCGAGGCATTTGCTCCCCTAATTCTGGCTGACGGTTTTGGCACTTTTTGTACTCTTTGGTGAGCCAGCGCTCAAATGGGCTTTTTTCTAACTTTCTTTTTTTTGCCCTTGGCTGGCCCTCTTCCCTACGTAAAAATATAATAAAAAAAATAAAAAAATCTTCTTCGTCATAATCATAACTCCTCCTCCACCTTTACCCTCTCTATCCTTTCTCCATATATTATATTTATTATCCAAATTTACCTTTGTTTTTTCATGTAATTTTGTCTCTGTCAAACACACTATATCAGGCTTCTCCACCATCACATAGTCTTGCAATTCTAATCTACTTGACAGTATCCCACCTATATTAGTATACATTACGGTCCACCCACTGCTCCGTCTAGGGGTTCCTCCGCATTCCTTCTTTCCACATACCATTTTCTGACTCTCTCTCCTATAACTCTCCAAAAAAACTTTTCTTTTTCCTCTTCAGACTGTTATCGCCATGGCGCAGAAACAAAGCATGTATAAGTTTAAGGTACTGGATTAAGAGTAAAATGTGGAGCAGCATCACAAGGATAGTACATAATGAGTACATATAGGAGAAAAGGTGAGAAGTATACATCACATGTGTTTACAAAACTGTCGGCCGTTAATGGAAGGGATGCTGAGCTGGGCCTACATGACGGAGAGAGTACGACCCTAGGGGTCGCGAGGGCGCTCGGGACAGATAAGAACATAGAGTTCCTGATGATGACGAAGGAACGAGGCCCCAGATTACACCCCAGCACCTCAGGAAGGGGCAGACTACGTTTCGACCTCACAGAGGAAGGTGTGGTGTGGTGAAGGCGAGGAAGGTCGAGCTCACCCTTGTCTTATAGAAGACCCCAAACACGTAAGTTCGCTGTCATCCCCCTTTGGTCGTTCACGTGTACGAGTAATGAGAATGATATGATAACACCTTGATGACTGCTGTTTGTGCCTATGTTGTGTTAGTCGTAATTCGCTCCTAGATGGTGTTACGTAGGATGCGTGATTGAGATATGAGTAAAGATAAAGTAATTCTGGTATTAAGACAATTTATCATTGTAGCAATTAAACTGAATTGTCATTGTAAACGTTGTTGAAATGATTTTGTAACTGCCAGTGTACTTGTTGACGTAAATGTGTTCTCACAGGTTTTTGACCGAATGAAATAAATATTCGAGTCAAACGTGACGGGTCTGCTGTTCACCTTTAACAGTAAAAAACGTGGAGTCTTCATTGTTTCTCGCCCGGGGCGCCTTCGAGAACAGCAGAGGACCCAGTGAGCTGCGTGTGTATGTGTGTGTGTGTCCCAGCGCGAGTAGAGCGGGCACGAGCCGCACCACCCATCCGCGGAGGAGAGCGGGGAAGTTAAGTTGTGTTCGGGGCAGGGAGTGGTGAGCGAGTGAAGGGCTCGTCACCGCTACACCCTTGCTGGCAATCGGTGCGAGGCGGAGGAGCGGGTCCTTCTCCCTCACACGGTAACTGAGGAGTGAGTGTGTTAGTGCGTACGTATACGTTACGTGGGCGGAGACTGGCGAGGCACGCCGGGTGACTCTAGTTGACAAGCGAGTGCAAGTGTGAACATTTATTAACCGGAATTGGTTGTACCTTAATTGCTTGAGATGTCGATGCAAGGTCAAAGTATAGTGATACGCGTATGGTGGTAAGAGTGATAACTTGGTAGTGCGTGTTGTGAAATTAGTGGGCTATACGGGACGTTATTTGTTGAGCTAGTTTTCACAACTCCCACGACACGGAAAGAACGAGGGAGACGTTGACAGCAGACAGCAGTGTGGAAGGTGCAAGAGTGCGATCCACGTAATTCTTAAGCGTCTGGTTGATTTACTGTGGCCCCGTAGTATCAAACTTTATTGCCAATCAATGTCTGCACACGATGGTGCACCGGCAGTGGCGATCGTGATCACGTTAAGGAGTTTTTCCCCAAAGCTTGCACTATAACGTAAATGTCAGGGTTTTTTCCTCTCAGTGGCGTAATCACCTTCCCACCACGTGCCATCGTACGATAAGTTAGTCGTGGGCCACATTAAACGTCAGACAGCTGAGAGGTAACGAGAAGAATTCTGTTGAGAAGGCTTCAGAACGGCTTCAGCGACAGCCTCGGCAGAGAGGTGGCGGTCTTGCTTCAGTACAGCTTCAAAGTTGCTTCAGTACAGCTTCAAAGTTGCTTCAGTACAGCAGTTGCTTCAGTACAGCTTCAAAGTTGCTTCAGTACAGCTTCAAAGTTGCTTCAGTACAGCAGTTGCTTCAGTACAGCTTCAAAGTTGCTTCAGTACAGCAGTTGCTTCAGTACGGCTTCAAAGTTGCTTCAGTACAGCAGTTGCTTCAGTACAGCTTCAAAGTTGCTTCAGTACAGCAGTTGCTTCAGTACAGCTTCAAAGACGATATAAGTAGCTTCAATATAGCTTCAAAGACGATAAAAACGGCTTCAATATAGCTTCAAAGACGGTCTAAGTAGCTTCAACACAGCTGCAAAGACGGAACAGGGCGGCTTCAATATAGCTCAATATAGCTGAAAGGAGAACCATCGAAGCGCCAAAGCAAAGAGCCACAGACTCCCACTCAGGTTTGAGGAACAAAGATGGACAACGAAACACCACTGAACGAGGTCACGACCAAGAGCACGCAAGATTCTCCTGGAACTGCCCCTGAAGAACTGGAACATATCAACGTTATAGCCACGTCAGATGATCCCAGACAGCTGCCTCTCAAACAATGGGAGGCAGGTGGAGAAGCCAGCACAATTACTGAACGGTATCGACAGATATACGAACAGATGGAAGAAATGATGAGACAAGCACAAACGTTCATGGAACGCTTTAAGAAACTTGGTGGACTAGCGCTTACGAGCAGAGTTACTCCCAATGAGGGACAAGGAGGAGCCTTGGTGCAGAAGCAGGGGAAGGAACTCAACCAGGGGGAGAGTGACAACGACCAAGGAAGGACAAGGGAAGAGCTGGAGAATGGACCTTCTGGAGTCATTCCTGCAGAGGTGCAGAGGTGCGATGGTCCACGAGGGAGTGGCCTGTCACTGGAGCTATGTAAGGGAGAAAGGGAGATTGAAATGGGAACAAGCGGCGAGCAGAGCATATCGCAGTCCATTAAAACCGTTAGGATTGACGTGAAGGAAATGATGAGCATTATGAAACTGCAATGCCTACCGAACCCCAGGTTTACAGGGGGAAATTGTGGTGACTATTGGCAGTTTAAAGAAGCCTTTCTGGACTACGTGGATGCCGCTGTCGTATCGGATAGAACGAAGCTCAGACTGCTCATTGAGGCCTACGAGGGACCTGTCAAAGAAGCTCTACACGGAAAAAGGCGTGTACGAGATCCAAAGGAAGGCTATAGACAAGCCCTCGAAGTGTTAGATCAAGCACACGGTGATACGTGGAC
This sequence comes from Portunus trituberculatus, assembly GCF_017591435.1. NCBI lineage: Eukaryota > Metazoa > Arthropoda > Malacostraca > Decapoda > Portunidae > Portunus > Portunus trituberculatus. The sequence continues at coordinate 1,472,403 of NC_059295.1, forward strand.
GTATGTTCGAGAACTTACTCAAAGGGTCCGCTATGGCCCAAGCATGGATCTACATGAGACCCAAAATCTCGCCCACTTGACACATGATCTTGTAAACTGTGTGTCTGTCCTGCGAGGACTAGGACAGTTGAAAGAAGTGGATACTGACGATGCAATGTGTCACATTGCCGAAAGATTCAAGGGTAAACTGAGAGACGAATACAACGCACAAGTGTATGCTTACGCAAAGAACAATTGTGGAGCTTTCCCAGGTGTAGAATGGTTACAGAGCTTCCTTCAGGACATGCTGACTAGGTCACGGACGACGGCTAAGCTACAGAAGAAAGACATGATGAGCGAGAGTCAAAATAAAGCTGCCGCATCCTTCCCCTCCCAAAAGAGGAAGCAGATCAGTTTAACGATGGTAACGAAGGAAGAAGGACGAAATACGGATACATGTCCTTTGTGTGAGGATGCACACTCTCTGCACGGGTGTCGAGCATTCCTTGGGATGTCAGTAAAGGCGAGATCAACATACATCAGAGACGAAAGACGATGTTATGCCTGTCTTCGACAAGGTCACCGCATGTCGGAGTGTTGGCTACGTGAACCATGCGGAGTTGAAGGTTGCAGTCGTAGCCACTCACCCCTCTTACACTTCATCACTACCGGACAACAGGGAACTCGCTGTACACCGCTTGCGAGGGCTTATGAAGCGTCTTCAACAACGCCCAAACCTACTTGATAAATACGACAAAGAAATGCGCCAGTTAGTAGAAGCAGGTTACGCAGAAAGGCTTCCACGGCCTACACAGACAGGAAGGCCCGGAAAGATCTGGTACTTACCTCATCACCCAGTCCTGAACCAGAACAAACCAGGAAGGTGAGGATAGTATTCGATTGTGCGGCGACCTACCACTCCATCTCCTTAAATAGCCAAGTAATGCAAGGGCCGGACCTCAACAACAAGCTGACGGGCGTCCTTCTTAGGCTTCGGCACCATAAGATAGCTCTCATGGCTGACATTGAATCTATGTTTCATCAAGTGAAGGTGGTGCCGGAAGATCGTGATGTCCTCCGGTTCCTTTGGTGGATGGATGGTGACTGTACACGAGAACCCGCCACCTACCGGATGACAGTACATCTCTTTGGCGGAGTTTGGAGTCCGTCTTGTGCTGGATATGCACTCCAGAAGACGTTCAAGCATTATGAGCAAGAGGTCACCGAAGACGTTGAACGTGCCAGACACAGCTTTTATGTCGACGATCTCCTAATTTCGGTACCCTCTCTGGCCAAAGCCATAAAGGTGACACATCAACCGCGACGAGTCTTGAGTAAAGGAGGTTTCAGGCTGACAAAATGGATCTGCAATGATAATTCAGTACTCAACACCATACCTCAAACACAGGGCTGCAGGAGTGAGAGGGATCACCCTCAAGGACGGCCGACTACCCTCTAAGAGGGCGCTGGGAATCCTTGGGACCTAGAGGCAGATGAACTTGCTGTTCAAGCCCAAACGCCACGAAAACCGGAAACGAAGCGAGGTCTTTTAAGCATGATTAGTTCTATATAGGGCCCTTCGGGTGTCTTGGCTCCTGTGCTCATCAGAGCGAAATTGATTTTCCAAGATGAATGTAGAAGACAAGCAGGATGGGACGAACCTCTGACTGAGCCGAACGTAGCCTTGTGGAGAAAATGGCTGGGCGATTGGAATGGGCGAGAAGAAGTCCGGATCCCAAGGTGCTACTGGCCAGAGAGGATATCACCTCTACATACGGCTCAAATACATCATTTCTGTGATGCCTCACAACAGGCGTATGGAACAGTGTCCTACCTGAGACTGACGGACAAAAACGGACGCCACCACGTAACCTTTCTGTTCGGCAAAGCCAAACTAGCACCAATGAGGCAACAGACAATTCCGCGATTAGAATTATGTGCAGCTACGATGGCAGCTCGGACTGACAGACAATTGAAAGAAGAACTAGACATCGAAATGGTGGACTCGGTGTTTTGGACGGACAGCATGGCAGTTCTTCAATACATACGAAACACTGAGAGACGCTTCCACACCTTCGTAGCCAACAGAGTGGCTACCATAAGTGAATACTCAAACATCTGTCAATGGCGCCACGTTAGGTCGACACTCAATCCAGCAGATGATGCTAGCCGTGGAATACTGGGAAGTGAACTGCATAATGAGTGTCGATGGATCCAAGGCCCCACATTCCTCGCCTTGAAGGAAGAAGATTGGCCACAGACAACACTAACAATCCCAGATATTATGGCTGATGACCCGGAAGTGAAGAAAACTTCCATATGTTTGGCAACTACAGCAGCAGGAAGGGATAGTGACATCATAAAGACATTGTGGGCGCAGTACTCATCATGGTATCGGTTACGGAAAACCGTTTGCATGGCTCAGACGATTCATACAATGGTGCGTAGCAAGATCCAACAAGACTGCATGTGACAAAGGCCAGTTGTCAGTAGGAGATATGGAAAAGGCTCGTCTGGCAATTCTACAGGCTACACAACTAAGACGCTTTCCTCAAGAGGTGAGCATGTTGAAAAGGGGGCGACAAATTACTACTGGCCCTTTGTATAGACTGGAGCCTTATCTAGATAACGAAGGACTGTTACGAGTAGGGGTAGACTAGACTATGCTATCCTCCATCCAGACCACAAGAACTCCATCTTGCTCCCTAAAGACGGATTTATCACGGAGCTCATAATCAGGAACGTACACTCGATAAGGTCTGGTCACTCGGGCGAGAACACACCTTGGCCGTGTTGCGAGAGGACTACTGGATACCGAAAGGACGCCTTACTATCGACAAGATCCTCCGCACGTGTGTGATCTGCCGACGATGTAAGTGGAAACCGCTAGAGCAGAGGCAAGCAAACCTGCCGAGGATCGCTTCATACCAGGAGAGAGGCCATTCACTTACATGGGAACAGACTGCTTCGGACCTTTCATAGTGAAACGAGGCCCGACACGGGCAAAAGGATGGGGTTGTCTCTTCACATGCCTGACCTCTCGTGCCATACACTTGGAAGTTCTCCCATCACTGGACGCAGACTCATTCATCAACACGTTAAGCAGATTCAGTTTCCCGCAGAGGAACCCCAAGACACCTGAGGTCTGACAATGGGACGAACCTGGTAGGCGCTCACAGAGGATTGCGGGAGGCAAAGAACAATTGGAATGACAGCAAACGGATAAGAGATAAACTCCTACAACGACAGATAGAATGGGAGTTCATCCCACCTGCAGCCCCTCACATGGGTGGAGTCTGGGAACGTCAAATCCGCACTGTAAAGAAGGTGCTCTTGGCGGTGGTTGGTAATCAGATACTTGATGATGAACGACTTTCCACCTTTTTCTGCATCGTGGAAGAGATAATAAATGGGCGACCCTCACCCCAGTCTCAGACGACCCGAAAGATCTAGAAGCACTCACATCCCTCCACCTTCTCCGACTGGAAGGCAATACGCCAACGCCCAGGGATGACATATCGGTGGCAGAGACATACCGAAGGCGATGGAAACATGCACAGTTCCTGGCAGATCAGTTCTGGAAACGATGGGTGAAGGAGTATTTACCAACCCTGCGCTGGAGGCAGAAAGCCATTAAGAGCCACCGCAACCTGAAAGTCGGTGACGTGGTCATCATAGCAGGACACCCCCTCACAAGAAGTCAGTGGTTATCAGGAGAGTCCTCGAAACAATGCCTAGCGCAGACGGCCTTGTGCGAAAGGCCAAAGTGCAGACAAAGGAGTCAGTATTGGTGCGCCCAATTACAAAACTCTGTCTGCTGGAAGGGGTCGGGAGCCTCTGAAGGTATTTCGGGCGAAGCCCGACAGAAGTGTTATCGCCGTGGCGCAGAAACAAAGCATGCATAAGTTTAAGGTACTGGATTAAGAGTAAAATGTGGAGCAGCATCACAAGGATAGTACATAATGAGTACATATAGGAGTAAAGGTGAGAAGTATACATCACATGTGTTTACAAAACTGTCGGCCGTTAATGGAAGGGATGCTGAGCTGGGCCTACATGACGGAGAGAGTACGACCCTAGGGGTCGCGAGGGCGCTCGGGACAGATAAGAACATAGAGAGTTCCTGATGATGACGAAGGAACGAGGCCCCAGATTACACCCCAGCACCTCAGGAAGGGGCAGACTACGTTTCGACCCCACAGAGGAAGGTGTGGTGTGGTGAAGGCGAGGAAGGTCAAGCTCACCCTTGTCTTATAGAAGACCCCAAACACATAAGTTCGCTGTCATCCCCCTTTGGTCGTTCACGTGTACGAGTAATGAGAATGATATGATAACACCTTGATGACTGCTGTTTGTGCCTATGTTGTGTTAGTTGTAATTCGCTCCTAGATGGTGTTACGTAGGAGGCGTGATTGAGATATGAGTAAAGATAAAGTAATTCTGGTATTAAGACAAGTTATCATTGTAGCAATTAAGCTGAATTGTCATTGTAAACATTGTTGAAATGATTTTGTAACTGCCAGTGTACTTGTTGACGTAAATGTGTTCTCACAGGTTTTTGACCGAATGAAATAAATATTCGAGTCAAACATGATGGGTCTGCTGTTCACCTTTAACACAGACCATTCATCATTTTTCCTTCTCGCCTCTTCCAACAATTCCTTCTCCTCTCTTCCTCATTTCTATTTTTTCTTACGTACACCTCTTTACAATCTTCTACCTCTCTTAATTTTGATGTTCTATATAAAATGTCCTCCGCAGATTGTTGTGACTTCCGTACTACTAAATTTAATCGGTCTCCTTACTCCCTCCTTATACGGACCCAGTCTCTGGATCTCTTCCAATTCTTCTTGTAGGTCTTTTTTTTCATCATCATTTAGATTTTTAAACAGATCTCTTACCGTTTTTAATTCTTCTTTAATTCTCTTAGGCTTATATGTTATATTTTGTTCTTTCATCACAAATATTAACACACTCTTCTTCTTTTCTGCTATTTCTCTTATCAATGTTTCCTTATTCTTCATAACATTAACCAGTTCCTTAGACCTTTCTTTTTTGTCTTCATTCAACTGATCTTTAATTATTTCTTGTAATCCAACCATCTCAGCTTCCCTCGACTCAGTCCATTGTGTTTTCTTCATTTCCCACTCTCTTTTAAACCTTTCACTTTGCTCACTGATCATTTCCTTAAAGTCATCTTTCTCCTTTACAACTTTCTCCATTTTCTCCTGCAACCGTCTCTTGTATTTTTCAACCTCCACTCTCAAGTGTGCATTCTCATCCACCAATCATTTTTTATTTTCCTCCAGTCTCTTGACTCTTTCCTTCAAAGCCTTGCGGAATTCTCTATCCTGCTCCTCCTCACTCCTCTGAACTTTTAATTCCTTCACCAACTCCTCAAATTTCTTCTCTAGCATAACCAATCTTCCTTGCATTGTTGCCCCTGTTGAAGATGGACTCATATTTTGAATGGTTACTTTTGGTTTTGCTCCCTGGGCCTCATCAGCATATTTTGAATTTGGTAACTTTTTTCTTACTGGTCTATCCATTTCATTTCACTCTTCCTCGGAGCGTGTGGGTGTGTGGTGGTGTGCACTGGCAGTCAGGCCTGGTAGCTTTGTGTGTGTGGTGGGATGCATTGGCAGCTGTTTATGGCTGGCCTTTGTGTGGTTTTTGCGCTGGAGTGCTCCAATACCTCCAATCACTCTTATGTACACGCCACCAGGCTACGTTCACTCTGTACACTCGTTCACTCGCTCTGGTTGCAGCGTGAGTTATTGTAGGAAAGTGTGTGTGTGTGTGTGTGTGTATGTGTGTGTGTGTGTGTGTGTGTGTGTGTGTGTGTGTGTGTGTGTGTGTGTGTGTGTGTGTGTGTGTGTGTGTGTGTATTTACCTAGTTGTAGTTTTACAGGGCCTGGGCTTTATGCTCGTGTGGCCCCGTCTCCATATCTACACTTATCCAATTTTTCTTTAAAACTATGTACACTCTTTGCTGACACCCCTTCCTCACTCAAACTGTTCCAAGTCTCAACACATCTTTGCAGGAAACTAAATTTTTTAACATCTCTCAGACATCTTCCCTTCCTCAGTTTCTTACTATGCGATCTTGTGCGTCTAATGTCATATTCTTCTCTCAGGATTAGTTTCTCATTATCCACTTGATCCATTCCGTTATTCAATTTATAAACTTGTATCAGATCCCCTCTCTCTCTTCTCTGTTCCAGGGTTGGTAGATCCATAGCTTTTAGTCTCTCCTCATATGTCATTCCTTTAAATTCTGGAACCATTCTTGTAGCCATTTTTTGTAGTCTCTCCAATTTCCTTATGTGTTTCTTTTTATGGGGGGGGTCCACACAACTCCTGCATATTCCAATCTAGGTCTTATTTTAGTACTTATCAATTTCTTCATCATTTCTTTGTCCATATAGTGAAATGCTAATCCAATATTTCTTAGCAAATTATGTCTCTCTGAAAATTCTATCAATATGGCTCACCGGTTGACTGTTTTCTTCCATTGTCACTCCCAAGTCCTTTTCCTTTTTTACTTTTTCTAGTTCTACTCCATCTCCCATTTTATAGATTCGCACTGGTCGTCTTTCACTTTTTCCCATTTCCATGACATGGCTTTTGTCCACATTGAATTCCATCTCCCATTTTTTACTACATTTCTAGATCTTGTTTAAGTCTTCCTGTAGTATTTCACAATCCTCTTTTTGTTTAATGATTCTGCACAGTTTTGCATCGTCCACAAACAGATTTATGTAGCTGTTCACTCCCTCTGGCATGTCGTTTATATATACGAGAAAAGTATTGGTGCCAATACTGACCCCTGTGGCACTCCGCTGTCTACTGTTCTCCACTTGGACTTCATATCTTTAACTATCGTCCTTATTTCTCTCCCCCTCAAGTAATTTTTCATCCATCTCAATGTGCTTTCTTTTAAGCCACCCTTCTCCTCTAACTTCCATAGTAATCTTTCATGTGGCACTTTATCAAACGCCTTTTTTTAAATCTAAATAAATACAGTCAATCCATCCCTCTCTCTCTTGTACTTTATCAACTATTCTAGAGTAGAAATTTAATAAATTTGTTACACATGACCGACCTTTCCTAAAACCAAATTGGCTATTTGATAATAATTTGTTGTCTTCAAGAAACTCAATCCATTGCTTCTTTATTACTTTTTCACACATCTTGCATATTACACTAGTTAGTGATACCGGTCTGTAATTTAAAGGTTCTTCCTTCCTTCCGCTCTTATATATGGGAACCACTTCAGCTCTTTTCCATTCTACTGGCACTGTTCCTTTTTCTATTGAGCATTTTATGATGTTGTATATAGGACTTGCTAGTTCTTCCCTACATTCTTTCAGTATTCTGCCTGAGACTTCATCTGGTCCCATTGCCTTTTCCTCATCTAGTTCCACCATCAACTTTTTTATTTCAAGCTTGGTTACTTTAATCTCTTTCATATGGACAGTCTCTCTATTACCCTGTGGTCTTTCAAATTTGGATTCCTTAGTAAAGACCTCATGAAATTTACTATTTAACAGTTCTGCCATACTTTTTGGGTCTTCCACCATTCCATTGTGTGTGTGTATTTACCTATTTGTGTATTACAGGGCCTGAGCTAAGCTCTCTGTGACCTGTCTCCTTGTCCATTCCTGTCATATCTCTCTTTCATCTGATTGACACACACCGCATCAACGACATCACTGCTCAGTTTATTCCACTTATCAATGCTACGATGCGGGAAACTGTATTTTCTCACGTCATTTAGACAGATGTCCTTTATTAGCTTTTTTCCATGTCCTCGGAGATGATTACTTGTGGTCACCTTTATCAACTCTCTGTCCAGTAAGTCAAGCTTGTTCACCAATTTATACATAGTTATCATGTCTCCTCTTGTTCTTTTCTCTTCTAATGTGGTCAGCCCCAGCTTCCTCAGTCTTTCCTCATAGTCTAACTCCCTGAGTCCTGGTACCATCCTTGTTGCCAGCCTCTGTACCCTTTCTACCTTCTTCACATTTTTCTTCATATGCAGTGACCAGATACAAGCTGCATATTCTAACTGGGGTCTTATTAAGGTACATAATATCTTCCTCATCATTCCTTCATCTAGGTACTGGAACACAAGTCCAATATTTTGAAGCATGTTATATGTTTCCCCAAAAATCTTGTTAATGTGTTTCTCCAGTGACAAAGTGTTTTGCACGGTTACTCCTAAGTCTTTCTCCTCATTGGTATCTTTAATTTTCTCATCACCCAGCCTGTAATCCCAGTTTGGTCTGTATCAACTTCTTCCCATTTTCATAACATGGGTCTTGTCTATATTAAACTCCATCTGCCACTCCTTACTCTACTCATATATTTTATCAAGATCTTCCTGTAACTTGTTACAATCTTCCACATTCTTTACTCTCCTCATAATTTTAGTATCATCTGCAAACATGTTCATGTAACTGTCAATTCCTACTGGCATATCATTAACATAAATCAAAAACATGATGGGACCAAGCACTGACCCTTGTGGAACTCCACTGGTTACCTTCTTCCACTCGGACTTTCTTCCTCTCACCACTGTTCGCATTTCTCTTCCTACTAAGTAATTTTCCATCCATTTTGCTAGTTTATCATTTACTCCTCCAATCTTCTTTAGTTTCCACATCAGTCTATTGTGTGGTACTTTATCAAAGGCCTTTCTCAAGTCCAGGTAGATAGCATCCACCCATCCCTCTCTATGTTGTAGTATGTCAGTCACTCTTGAATAAAAACATAATAAATTGGATATGCACGATCTTCCTTTTCTGAAACCAAACTGTCTTTCACTCAGAATGTTTTCACTTTCTAGATACTCACTCCACTTAGCTTTAATTACTTCTTCACATACCTTGCACAATATACTAGTCAACGATACTGGTCCTTAATTTAGTGGTTCCATTCTACTACCATTCTTATATATAGGCACAATGTCAGCTCTTTTCCACTCTTTCGGGACTAATCCTGTTCATATGGAGGTTTCCACAATATCAAATACGGGGTTCAACAATTGATCCTTACATTCATTTAGCAACCTCCCAGATATGCCATCAGGCCCCATTGATTTATTAATATCCAGATTGCTTATAATTTTCCTTACATCTTCCTTAGTAACCATGATGTCTTGCATTTGCCTTATTTCCGTAGGCCTTCCTCCCATAAAATGCTCCTCCTTTGTAAACACTTTAGAAAAGTTGTCGTGTGTGTGTGTGTGTATTCATGGTTGCCTGCTGATCACCCAACCAGCCTTACCCATTACAGAGTGAGGTCAGAGGTCATAAGCCAATCTTCAGGTAGGACTGAGACCACACCATACTCCACACACCGGGAAAGCAAGGCCACAACCCCTCAACTTACATCCCGTACCTACTTGCTGGTAGGTGAACATGGGCTACACAATAAAAGGCTCGTTCATTTGCCTCACTACACCCGGGACTTTTACCCGGGCCTTCTCAGCTGTGAGTCGATTGTGCTATTAACAAATAGTTGTACAGGATCTCCCTTCCCAGAACCGAAATTGTTTCTCTGTTATCACTCTGTTCTCTTCCAGGAATTTGACCCACCTGTTCTTAAATATTCTCTCGCAAGTTTTTACTACCACACTTGTTAGTGATACTGGTCAATAATTTAATGGCTCTTCCTTGTTCCTGGCCTTGAAGATTGGGATAATATCTGCCCGTTTCCAGTCCTTGGATAAACTTCCCTCCAACAAGGTGGTGCTGATGATATTGTGGATCACCTTAGCTAGCTGTGAGCTGCATTCTTTTAAAACCCAGTTTGATATCCCATCAGGTCCCATTGCTTTCCTTACTTCCAGTTTATCCAAACCTATTCTGTATTTCCTCTACTGTTGTTTTGACTTCCTCCAAACCTATCCTATTTACTGTATTTATCCTTTCTTCTTTGAACTCATTTTCTTTAAATTAGTGAACAAAGACTGGAAGTATTTATTGAACACTTCAGCCATCTCTTTGGATCTTCAACCATTTCTCCTTCTACTTTTTCTCTGCTGATATCTTTTTGTGCTTCATCTTACCATTGATATATCAGAAGAATAGTTTTTGGTTGGTCTTCACATTTGTTCACAATGTTTCTTTCATAGTTTCTTTGCTTAGCACTACAACTTGTGACAAACATTCCTTTTAAATATATAATTGGTCCACAGGTCAAATCTCCTATTTTTCCTCCACTTGTTCCATGGTTTCTCCCTCTCCAGTCTGGCTGTAGCTCATTTCTTATTGTACCACTCTTTGATGAATGTATTTCTTTACCCCCTTATTGTATATTTACATGAAGGTGGCCCACATAACTTCAATGTCATCTGCCTCCATAACTCCCTTCCAATCTACTCCTCAAAGAAGCTCTTGAGCTGTCCAAAGTTGGCCTTGATATAGCTTAACCACTCTCTCCTGTGGTCTTTATTCCTCTTGCTTTTACTTTTATCTATTAATGAGAACTGTATCAGGACATGATCACCTTTTCCTACTGGGCTTTTATAATTTAAGTCCTAAGTAATTGAATGTTCTTTTGTAAATATCGTCAAGTCTTGATAATTCATTTGCCCTGAATCTTGTGTGTTCTCGGACCCATTACATGAAGATGATGTCAATGGCCAATTCAAATACAGTAAGCCCCCTGCACTTGGCGAATTAATTAGTCTGGCAAAACTACCGCCTAAAGTAAATTTTGCCTAGCAAGAGTTCTTTATACCATATAAATTGCCAAAAAATGCCTAAATCAGTCTTCAGTCATTGCCAAAGTCCCTCTTTTGACCCCTAAAATACCGTCTTTCCTTAATCTATCATCTTGATAATTTTCTCCTTTTCACTCACACCGTACGATTTGTGATGCTTTCCTTGTCTTTATTCCCATTTTTCCACCCGTTTCCCTTGCCTGCTTTCGTCCTTGCCACCACCACCATTATTTTTATCCCCACCGGTACCACCTGTTGCGCTGGTAGAGGCTATGTTGGCAGTAAATCGCCAGAACTTGTTCCCATGCTAGCAGAACAGAGGGTAGCACAAACAAAATGGCTGAAGGGGACTCTCACACTGCATTCTGATAGGTTTAGAGAGAGGTCTGAGGTCACCGGGGAGCTGCGTGGTTCACTGTGCGGCCGCCAGGGACCGCCAAGTTTGAATTTAAATCAAGTGTACACTCGGTGGCAAGGTAGGTATATACCTACCTTGCTCGGTGGTCCGTGGCCACCCTACTGCCAAAAGTGAATTTCGCCACGCTGAGATTCTCCAAGTGCGGGGGCTTACTGTAGTTGGTTTCCCCATGATGCCTCACTACCTTCAGTAGTCCAATTTTCCCAAGAAACCTCCTTACAGTTAAAGCCTTCCATTACTAATGCATCCTCACTTCCTCCAGTTAACTTGGATAGACTTGCTTTTGTGCTTTCTAATTTTGTTTTGTATTTTTCTTCACCCCAATTGTTGGTTTTTGGAGGAACATACGTCACAATAATACAGAGGCATCTTCCAAGGTTTTTTTTTTATTTTGATCACCTCAGCATTGCCCTGCCCACATGTAGTTGACTCTACTATTAGCTCTTTCTTCACTAGGAGCATCACACTGCCACCTTGCTTGTTTTCTCTTTTTCTCAAACATATATTATATTTTCCATCACTAATTTCCAGGACCTTCATATCATTCTCCAGTTTAGTTCCAACAATTCCCATAATATCTGGTTTTTCTTCTTGTAAATAATCATTTAATTCAAACCTAGCTGACATTCAACCATTTAAATTTGTAAAAGCAACTTTTAATTTGTCCCTTTGGCAGCCTCCTCTCTCATGTACCACTTCCTCAATCTCATGTCCATGACCCTTCAAAATGATTTCTTTTTCTCCACCTCTGATTTCTCCTCGTTTTTTTTTTTACTTACTTCTATTCTTAACTCATTTACTTTGTCTCTCTCCATCCTGGTCCTATCTTTCTTAATCCACACCTGTTTGTACTCCTCCACTCTTCCCAATTTCCAGGCCTTACCTATTATTGCCTCAGCCGCTGATTGAAGCTTAAACCTTATATTTAAGGGATGTTGTCTACCCTCAACACACCTGCCTAATCTACGTATTTCTTCAACTTCCTCTGTCAACTCCTTGTCCTCTTGTATTGTCTCCACCAGTTTTTCCAAACATTTCCTTTCCTTCTTTGCTCTCTGAGTTCTTTGCACTACACACTCCTCCTTCAGACCAAATACTATAACTTTTTTTCTTATCCACTGTATCTTTCACTAAGTTTTCCTTCTGCTTAATCACTTTGACAGTGTTTTCAGCTAAAAGGTTATCATTCACTTTTGTTTACTTTTCCACATCTTTCTGAAATCCACTTTTTCATCCTCATGTTCTTTTTTTCCAAATTTCCTGCCTTATATTCAATCCCTCCCTTTCCTCTCACATTCTTCAGCTTTCAGTTGAAATAATGTCAGTTTCTTATGAAGATCATCGTACGCATCCGTCCACTCTGTTTTCTCCATTGTTATGGCATCAACTATTTTCTCCAACTTTTCCATTCACTCTCTTACATCTCTCATTTCACTCTCCAAATCAAATACCCTTTTCCTCATTACACTATCCCAAACTTTTCTTTTCTTATCCCGAGACCCAGAGAAATCCCTTCTTACTGGTTTTGGGACTGATCCTGTTGGTGTGGGAGTAAACAGAGTCAAAGCAGACACTGTCTCTTCCAATTCGCTCATATCAGCAGATATGAAGCTTAATTCACGACTAATCTTATGACAGGACAGCAGTGAACCTAGTGTGACCCCTCATCCAGGTACCCTCAAACCAGGGTAAGCTCTCCGTGATGAAAACGGGAGCAGCAATCCTAACGTCCACTCTGTGTGTGTGTGTATGTGTGTGTGTGTATCTCTCTTGTGTGAGTACTCATGATAAAATTGAAGCTTACCAGATTTGTAGCAGTGATGGTAAGATTGTACCAAGAAGTACTTTCATAATCGAGTGGAGATGCCACACTGACTACTCCTGATGCAGGACTTATAATGAAGGGGCTGTTGTCATTTCCACTTGTGAGAGAGTAGTGAATTGAAGAAGGTGAAGATGCAGTGATGCGGGCTAAACCTGTACCCACAGCCACCCACTCTCCAACTTCCACCACTCTTGGATTATTTTCTTCCCAGGAGGGTGGTGAGTTTTGTGAAGAGGTCACTATTATTCTGACCGGAACTGAGGCAGCCTTAGCCTGAATGGCATGGTCCATGGCCCGAACCAGAAGCAGATATTCAGAGGGTTCAGCCTCGAGTAATGTCCTTGTGAGGCTGATGACTCCAAGTGCACTGTCAATGCTGAAGATTCCTCCAGCATTTCCTGTTAGAGACAGCAAATAAAAAGAAAATAAATAAACAGAAGAATAAAATAGATAAATAAATAATATGGAATGAATAAATTAACAAAATAAACAACACATAAATAAAAGAAATGAAAAAAAAAGAGCCGAGACAAAAAAGACAACATACACCAAGGCTAAGCCATGCTCAGCCATAAGAACTCTTCCATCTCATACTGATCTTTCTAAATTTTAGTAAAATTTTAAGAATTGCAAAATCTTCAAGACATGACAGCATGCAGTTCCACAATTTGGTTAAAATTCAGGAAAAAAGAAAACATTACCGGCATCTATCTAACATAGATATGAATATGAAAGCTTTTGCTACCAGACATTTATATGAATTACACAATATTTTTGTAATTTTTTTCCTAAATCTCAGACTTCTTTGAGAATGGTTTTAATACTATGTAGCAGGCTATGAATGTTTTTACTTATCTTATTCATATTTTCATTTTCATTTCCTTGATCTTTTTAATATCTATGTATGTAAAAAAGAAAGAATGGAAGTTTCTTTCCCCAGTAAGCATGACTCACCTTCAAAGATTGAGTATGAGATCATCCCGTTTTCACCCTTGTCATGATCCAGCGCCAGTACTCGCACTACTGGTGTCCCGGCTGCACCTCCCACACTAACCTGCTCCAGAGGAAATTTTCTATTAGGACTTCTGTTGGCACAGTTTGTTAATCTACCTCATATAGACAATTAGAAGTGGAAAACATATCAATCCAATCAGATATCAACAAATACTCAAATAATTAAAATATACATATTTAAATAGATTATGTATGATAGTTAAGGTAAGGATAATCAACTGTCACTCTAGGCAGTTAATGAATATGGCATGGGTACTGATCTTTACACTTCATTTTGTTAGGCTGTAGCTAATTCTTTCTCATTCTTAAAAGAATTCTCCACTATTGAGTGAATTATTTTCTTTATTCTTGTATTTCATTTTATTAGTTTTTCTTTAGTAACATCATATCTGTCTGCAATTATTTTGTTTTGTGGCTAATAGCTAAATTATAGAGGTGGTGCTAGTCTGCTTGTCAGTTTGTAAGTCCTGCATCAGGAGTAGTCAGTGTGGCATCTCCACTCGATTATGAAAGTACTTCTTGGTCTATTATACATTAATGCACCATAATACAAACTGTCCTCATTTCAAGACTGTCTTATTTCATGATTGATCAGATATACAAAGAATAATAAAAATAATGCAAAAGAACTAATACATACATATGTATTGTAAGCCTTATGAAAATTTGGTGCAGATCGTAGCAACCTCTCAGCCAGCCACTAAAGCATCCAGGCCAGCTTGTTCTAGCCAAGAAACCCAAGATTTCAGAATGAAAATGCATAATCTAGAATTGGTCTGACATCAGATATAAACAGAGATGGCATGAAGTTTACAGAGTGACAGACTGTTGATTTCAGAAAGTTTGCGACCACAATCACTAGCCTTAGCAATTGCACATTCTAAATTTCCATTTATAGTTAACTGCTGCTCTTTGTATGATAAACAAGAATTTATTGCAGTGTCATTAGTACTGTAAATAGGAGGGAGTATGGAGAAACTAAGCACAGATATGATGTTGTTTAGCAAGTCAAAGATGTGCACATTTATCAGTGGAAAATCTGTCCTGAGAAAGCAGCTACTGATGATAGAAATTCAGGCAGAATGAATGAATAAAAAATATAACATGATATAATCTACAAAAGTTTTGCTATTACACTGGATCTAAGAGCAAGTATAATTGACAAATATTAAGAAACAGCAATGGACCCAGACCTGAACATTAAGGAGCACCACTTAAAACTAACTTTGGAGCACTAGCATGGCCAATAATTGAAATATTTGCCATTTTTTCCCAAGGTTAATACTTACATGTCAGATATAATTACAATTACAGAATATTGTCAGTCATTCTGCTTTTAAAAGAACATCCATGTTTTCATTGCATATTTATTATCATAGTTGGGTGTTATCATGATAAATCATGAAAATTTATTACCTATCCAATCACCTTTTCCTGCATAATTAATTTATTGGTGCCATCATTACTATTGGTTCCAAACTTGTGATAACCAATAATCATAGTTTTTGAAACATGAGCACACTGAAGTTTTAAAAAATTTTTATTTTGTTATGATTAAGAAAATCAAGATTTGGACTTTTAATTTATTTTTAAAAAATATCAGTATTGTTATCGCTACTATCAGAATTTTGTATCTATCGCGGTTATCTGGTGTTTATTTATTGTCTTATTGATTATCAGTTATCGCCAATAATGTTCTCATTATCAGTTTATTGGTTATTATGATAACTTTTTTTGTTATCATGCCCTGCTAGTTTCATTATGATGATAATTAAGGTACTATTTTTAATCTCCCCTGAGACATTTCTACATTTATAAATAACTCAAGAATACTTTGGGTGAGATTGTAGCGTAAGCTGCATAAGGAATAGAGAACGACTGCTCACCTTGGCGATGATCATGGGCTCTAGGAAGACTGGGGCATGATCATTTGCATCCTTCACTGTTACCGAAACACGGGCAAAGTCTGCATTCTCTCGGCGTCCTCTGTCTCTGCAGCTCACAGTCAGCTCATGGACACCAGTTACTTCCCTATGATACACACAAGTAGCATTCTAAAATTCTATAACTGTATCCAGTAAATTTCAGTACGTAAATCTTACCAATAGCACCTCCTAACGAAGCAGTAAAATATTGACATTTAATGAGGATGTAGTTTATGCCTCAAGTTTTTTATTTATTATTTATTTTTTTTATTCGGCGGCCAGCCTTAGTGTTTCCTACACAGGCTTTCAAAGTTTGGTAGGTGCGTCTCCAGCGAGCAGGGCCGTTTCTAACTATAGGCGTACTAGGCGATTGCCTAGGGCCCCCAAACCACCAGGGGGAACCCCAGGGTAGCTTGGAAAATTTAAAATTCCCAAGCCGCCCAGGGGCCCCGATGAAAAGTTGAAATCTAGGGTCCTCCAAACAGCATCTTGCCTTGGGCTCCAACAAAGCTAGAAACGGCCGTACCAGCGAGCGGTATTCCAGTCATCTTCCTCTTCTTGTGGAGGCTGCTTACATTAGTAGGACATTGTGGGTCCTGTAGGGTTTGTGGTGTCTATAAATCACGTGTCACGGGCATCCAATGAGAGCCCGCCATGCCGATGCCGGAAGTTAGTTAAATGACATATCAGGGCAAAACCAATCACAGATCTTCCATCTATGTATAGGACGTCCAATGAGAGCCCGGCATGCTATGAGTTATTTATATGGTATTGCATTTGTTTCTCGTGAGAGGGTGAAACCAAGAAAGTTAGATTGAAGTAACGCAGCCTCCCGGCTAGTTTAGGCTAAGGGAATCCGTAGACATTTTTGAGAGGCAAATTTTGCTAAATTTGACCCACGTGCCCACAAGTTTGCTGAGGGGGAAAGGGAGGTTATTTCAAAAGCACTTAATGAGGCGCTATTAGTAAGATTTACCGTTCAGTAAGTTCATTACAGTGCTTTCCATTCATATTATAAATTGCACATTGTAGTCAACAAAAGAATAAGTAGAATACCTGTCCAGAGGTTCTGCTACAAGCACGTCACCAGTGAACGAGTCCACAGTGAAGAGCCCCTGTGAGGCTAAAGCATGAGCATGATGGAGCGTGAAATACACAGAAGAAAATGACAACGGTGCCTGATCCTTGTCACGACACTGCAATGTGAGAACAGTGGCTCCTGGTTCTATATCCTCACTTATTGTGCCCTCATACTTCTTGGCGCTGAACACTGGTCGGTGGTCATTGGCATTCATTACTTCTACCACTAGCTGTTTGTGGGAAGGTAGAGAGGTATAACTATTATATTGAAAAATATGAAGTAAAGTCCATGTTGACTGACGCATATAATATGACTTCCTGTGGTAGCATCAAATGTACATATTCACATAAAAGACCCATATTGTAAGCAAATTAAAATGAAATATGCTGGGTAATACATTTTGCTCTTGAAATGTACTGACTTTGGTAGAGTTGGAATGCACTCCATCTGTGGCCATGACAGTGAGCGAGTAATGGTACTGATCTTCGTGATCAACGGGACGGGCCAGGCTCACCAACCCAGAATCCACACCCATACAAAACCTGCCGCTGTCGTCCCCATCTGGTCAAGAGGCAAAGAAAAGAAAATAACTACATTAGGAAAACACACACACACACACACACACACACACACACATCTGAAAAAAAAATACACAGGGTCAGGGTGACAGATCATCCCAGCCTCCTTCTTTGGACCTATGACGCTTGGAATCGCTTCCTAAGTCTCTCACCTTCTTTCGTCTGTAAAGTTAGTCCCTACTGACCAGCTCTGGACTAAAAATGTTTTCATGTGGTTCACTATTTTACTATAATTTTCTTTGTCCCCTGTCAGTCCTAGTGCTGTTCTAATCCTCTGTCTTCCCTCTCCTTTCTCCCCATCCTTCGATCCCTACTTATGATTCTTGATACCCGTTTGTCCAGAAATTTTCTTTGCATTCTGTATATGCCGCACTCTATTATAAAATGTTCAACGGTTTCCTTTTTCCTCCCCACATATCACATTGTTGTTCGTCAGTATTTCTTTTTCTAACGTGTTAGTCTAAAGTAACACTCTTTGCTTTGAATAGCAGTTTCCTGCCCAATCCCCCTGGTGGCTGGTACCACTCTTCTTCGTGTATCTTCTCGTTTCTGTACAACTTCAATGTAGCTACTCTTCATTTCCATGGAATTCCTCCATTCCTGCTGTCCATTTTCTTCTATTCTGGTTTTGATTTCCTTAACTGTTATTTCTGGCCAATCATTTTCCATTCTTCCTTTCCCTTTCCATCTTTCTGCTTCTTTTTCCAAATTGGATTTGTTCCTACATGCATTATATGTTAGTTTGGCCATCTGTCACCACTCACAGATCCAATTTTCTTTGCAAAACAGTTTTTCTTTTCCTACTCTTTCCTTGAAGGAACACCACCCCATGATATTCCCCGAGTATGGCTGACGTTGCAGTACACCTAGGGGGACCTAAACACCATCTTCCTATTGAGTTCTGAACTACTTCAAGCTTCCTCATGTCTTCTGCTCTGTAATTTGTTATTTCTGTTCTGTATAGGCAATGTGGCACTGCCATGCTTTTCCATAAAGTTCTTCTGTGGTCATACTTATTAATTTCTCTGCTTCCTGCACTCATTATCATTCCGCTCAGGTTCTGAGGCGCCGCAATGAGGTAGGCAACATAGGCAATTGCCTAGAGCCCCGAGCTGGTGGGGCCCCGAGGGACAGCTGATATTGCATAGGAACCAGGACGGTGTGGATAATGAATATAAGACCAAGATGTTTCTGTTCTTCCTTTCCACTTCGATTCCTTGTATTTTTTTCCTTCTTTTTATTTTAATTTTTCATTTTGTTTTATTATATATATATATATATATATATATATATATATATATATATATATATATATATATATATATATATATATATATATATATATTTTTTTTTTTTTTTTTTAGCTCAGTTGCATTTTTGCTTATCAAAAATTTTGTACATTTCGGTTATGTATTTTTTCTATCATTCATATAGTGTGTGTAATGTTTGCATTGAGTTTGTTATTTATGTTATCTATCATTTATTTATATATGTTAATTCTATAATAAAATATTTATTTACTGATCCGATGTCCTGAACTTCATTCATTATTATTCCGGGCTGGGGCCCCCATGGTCCTTGCCTAGGGCCCCCAGGGGGGTCCAGAAACGTCCCTGCTCAGGCTGGTTGGTGACTTCACCATGGCAACTTCACCATGGCAGTCATGTAGTGTGTCTGTTTAAAAAAAACTTCCTTATGACCAATGTATACTTATAATGTAGAGTGGATGTTAATATGTAAAGGTGGGTTGCCACACACGCACTTTTTGGGCACGACGTGGCACGAGGTGAGTGCGTACCCAGTGCGAGCCAACTCGTGTCCAAGAGCGCGCCAGTTCGTGCAGAACGCGTGCCACAAAGTCGGAGAAGTCGAGGCAGGGTCGCACGAAGGCGCGTCAATTTAAAAAAGTTTAATATTTTCCCCCGACGTTGTACGCAATGGCGACTTCGGGCCCACCTCGTGCCATCACCTCGTGACGCCTCGTCCCCCTGTGCGAGCCACCGCGCGCCCATGTGCACGACGTCGAGCATGGCGCGCAGTGGCGCTACTTCGTGCCACCAGGGCGCGAGGTGTCACGAGGCGTGGTGCGAGGTGGAACGAGGTGTGTGCGAGGTGGGCACGAAGTTAGCGCGAGGCGGGCACGAAGTTAGCGCGAGGTGGACGCGGTGCTGTCTGGCTAACGGGAGGTTGCTGTAGCCGTCTTCTTCTTTTTTGCAGCAGCAATGCAGCAGCCACCATCAGGATTCCTGCCATCAATACTTGTGCCTCTTGTCTGTAGTTTTCTTCTTCCATGTTGCCTGCTTGCCAGTCTAGCTTTGAGTGACTTGCTCATCATTGCGCAACCTATTATATACCCCTTGGGAGGCGCTGCAAATATTGGACGCATCCTCACAACACCCCGTGACATAACGTGACAGTACATCGGCAACAAGCGCGTACGTAATTATTATAATTCATGTGCGACCCCTCAAAACGGGTCGTCGGGTTCGGCCACACATGGTGTGCACGTCGTGCTCACCTCGTGTCACGTCTCGCAACACCTCGTGTCCACGTCGTGCTCACCTCGTGTCACGTGTCGCAACACCTCGTGCCCAGATCGGGCTCACCTCGTGCCACATCGCCACACCCTTGCGCGCAATGTACCCGACGTCTACCCGACGTCTCTGTTTCCGTACTGTTCCTACTCGCGGTGTGGCGCGCACTCACCTCGTGCCACGTCGTGCCCAAAAAGTGCGTGTGTGGCAACCCACCTTAAGTTAATATGTAACACCTGGATTTTCAGTTGATAGGGGTGAAAATAAAGAAACTAAATATTATAACTATTATTGTTATTATTATTATTATTATTATTATTATTATTATTATTATTATTATTATTATTATCATTATTATTATTATTATCATTATTATCATTATTATTATTATTACTATTATTATTATCATTATTTATGTTGGTGTTGTTGATGTTGTTATGATAATATTATCACTTGTTATTATTGTTATCTTTATTATCATTATTATTATTATTGTTGTTGTTGTTGTTGTTGTTGTTGTTGTTGTTGTTGTTGTTGTTGTTAAATTATCATCATTATCATTAATGGAGTCGGAATCCTCAGGCACATAGGCTCAAATTCTGGCCACGGTCTGAGAATAAGAAGGACATGTACACAGGTGGTCTGATAGGCACTCTTGGTCTTTTAACTCAAACACTACAATAGTAGATTGGTTCCTCTCTCTATACATGATATACTTCACTCGTTGCTGTAGTAAACTATATGAGTAGCATTTTAGAGTCGACATCTATCTTTTTTTTTTTTTTTTTTAAGGATTTTTCGACACTACAAGCTTTTGATTTTTTTTTTTTTTTTTCGTTTTTATCATGTGTTACGTATACAAGACTTTTGGTGTACCCTTAAACATAAGTTATAATCTTGTTGTAAATGAATACCATATAGAAAAAAAAAAAAAAAACAGCATAAGAATGCCTATAAACATTGAAGAAACACGTCTCTTTCTAAAACTTTTTTTTTTTTTTTTTTTGCGAAATAGTTATTTGGTAGGTAAACTTGCCATGAATAACTTGAGGTTTAATACATTCTGTTTCTAATTCTGATTTATAATGCACACCGCATCACAATTAGTACATAACATGCATATTTTTGGTTGGTTGATGAGTAGAGTTGAAAGGTTTGGCCTTAAAAGGCTAATTTGGCCTTCAAGAATTTAGGTGTATAGGTCATATATGTTTTGGCCTTTTATTGGTCTTTTTCACTCCTCAGGATAGTCAGCATATATTAACTATTGCCCCCAAAATATATGTATTATAAGTTGATGCAAGAAAATGGGTTTCAAAATTATCTTTAAACATATCATGCAAATATCACCCATATACTATTCGTGTTTCGTATCGGTTTAGTACGTGATGTACATCGTGCCCCGTATTATGATGGTAATGGTAAACTCACGATTTAGGTACAGACAAGGTTAGCGCATTCCAACATTATTGGAACCGCCAGCCGATTGTGACGTCACGCACAGTGCGGGTCGCTTGTGTTTTGGTGGTGCGGTGTCCACGGGGGAGTTAGATTTTGGTTAGTTATTTCTATACTTTATGGGCTCATACTATGCAATTTTATTAGTATGGGAAGAGCGAAAGCTTGTGTTGTTCGTGGTTGTGTACCTGCCAAAAATAACAAGTTAAAATACTACACATTCCCCACAAATAAGATCTTGGCAAGGAAAATGGGTTGAGAAATGTTCTCGTCGCAATAACATTAATGTGAAATATGCCGCGATTTGTCAGAACCACTTTAGTTCAGCACAGATTCGCAGAAATCTAAAGTATGAACTTTTAAATTTCCCGGTTCCATCGAACTGGAGCTATAGGCTACTGGGTAATGAAACGGCGATCCACGATTTTAAATCGAGCGGCGATCAGTGTTTATATTCATGACGTCACACCCAGTACCTTTTTCTAAACCCTTAACGCTAGCCCCATGAGTTTAAGACCCAATTGCGCTAACCTTGTCTGTATCTAAATCGTGGGTAAACCCTCCTCATGCTAGCCGCTTCAGTCTCTCGTTTACTGTCACGTCCCATGACAGACAGGATTTTAATGAAGGACTGCAAATACATTTCTAGTAAGACAACTCCCAAGCCTCGTCCATATGGGCCATCACTGAGTATACCTACATAATAAACTTGATTTTGCAGAATTTAGTATAGATAATATGGAGTACCTATTGGCTCTATCTAGCTAATTAGTGATCTTTGTCATTATTAATCCTAATAGATAGATATTTATTTTTTTTCGCACATTATCTATATTATGGTGTAAAAAGATTGGCCTTTTTTCTGGCCTTTTCGATTACCAGCGTCGCCTCATCTGAACTGGGACATCAAGCAATCTTGGTAGGGGAAGGGATTCGAGTGTGGAAAGGCGGGAAGTGAATCAAGTGTGTCTGTTAGTGCTGAGGTGTTGTGATAAATAATTGTATATGTGTTTAGAGAATGTGGGTATTGTGCTGTTGTCTACGATACAATGAGGAAGCCGTGGAAAGTAAGAGTGCTTGTATACATCTATGTATGACAAGTTTAGTATGCTTGGCCTGTGTACGTTACGAATACATTATTTTTTTGTGCTGTGGATCAGTATCACTCATCCTTAAGAACCCCAGTGTTCAGTTGGCGTTAGAGCAGATGAAATCTATGTGAGTGATGGTTTTAAACTCCGTGGAAAGATGAACACCAATAAGTACGCAGTGCATAAACTTCAATAAGGACGTTAGTATACGTGCGTACCTATACATTTTGGGCATCACGCACTGCGTACTTTGTAGACCACTCGTGGGGTAAGTTAGACTGGTTGGTGCTCTAAGAGTTTCAGAGGAAATTGCTTTGCTTTCATCCCTTAGAATGTCATGCAATGTATCTTAGGTCTCTGGCATCAGTTTGATAAAAATGCGTAGCGGAAGGTTGGGTAAGACGGACCACTTAACAAAGTATTGAGGCTAGAAACCACATTTATATGATTTTTTGAGGTTTGTGAGTTATTGGTGGTGCTTTGGGATCTTCGAAGCCCACACTCGGGTCACGGTTTTTGAAGAAAAACAATGAAGCACGAGAATTTACAAAAATAATAATTTTTCTTGGGCCTAAAATAAAATGATGGGGAAAGACGGACCCCCAGGGGTCCATCTTACCCCGCAAACTGAACATGAATGAACAAATCTTTACTGGCATAAGGCACAGATAAAAAACCCTTCCTCGTCATCATCATATTCTTTCACATTGCTCATGACCCAGATTTATTGGTACAAATCAAACGAACAAACTAAAAAAAAACCCTCTCCCTATTTAACATCTATCCCTGCACAACTTAATGACATAAATCACACACAAAAACCTCTTCCTCAGCATCATCATCATTATTTATCCCTGCACTTTGCTCATGAGCCCAGGTTTTGCAATTAGCACATCAAATCCACCCTTCCCCTCTCACGGGGTCCATCTTACCCCATTAGTTAATATCAAAATGTCGAAATGTTTACCAAAGTATGTATGTTTACTATGTCAATTTATGTCATGTATATATATCATGTATACATTCATAAGTACTAAATCATTATAATCATTATTTCAATATAAAATAAGCAGTGTCTTACCTTGTGCATATAACATCAGCACTGCATAAAATGACATATTTCCCTGTGAAGCGCAAGGGAACAAGGGAAAGCGTGCCTACTGGCAGTGATAATGTCATGTTGGGAAACGTAAAGGACATCTAAGAGTAAAATTTTGAAACTCACTCTTTATGCTTGGATTTAGAAGGGGGAGGGGGTTCCGTCTTACCCCATGGGTCAGTCTTACCCAACCTTCCCCTACCTACCTATTGGTCTTTGCTAACTGAAATCGTTTCAATAGGTACGCACACAGTCCCAGCTTTTATCTTTTGTTTCTAAGCAGTCCTAATGCATTTCCTAATGCATTGTATGACAGAATGAATCTACAAATAGAAAAAAGTTGTAATTTTCAATTAGAAAATCAGTCATTGAATATGAAAAAAAGTTCCAACCCTTAAGTTTTCGTAGGAAAACGCAGTGTTTTACATCTTCACTTATAGTTATTGTTGCATCTCTTTAGGCAAGACAAACCCAACTGCTGATACTTATTGACATGAAGAGATAATGGTTAAGCTTGAAAATGAGACCAAATCTTAATGTCCAAGTATTCTCATAATCTGTGGAGAAGTTTTTAAATGTCAAATGCATACCTAATGGACCGATGCGTATCTATTGGACATTTTACCCTATATTGTATTATCATAAAATTCTTATGTGTATGCATTCGTATATCTATCTATCTATCTATCTATCTATCTATCTATCTATCTATCTATCTATCTATCTATCTATCTATCTATATATATATATATATATATATATATATATATATATATATATATATATATATATATATATATATATATATATATATATATACATATATTTAACATATACCATACTTATGCCTCTTATGTTACGCTCGCCTCGTTGGCGCCACTGCGTTTTGGCGTCTCTAGAGTTGCTGGATGGCTCGCTCTCATCAATCACGCAGCCACACACTCACTCTGCTATTCTCCGCCCTTGTAATTTACATCTGGCTAGATAAATACATTGTGCTGCCCACACAGTGTTTTCACTTTGTCCCAGGACCTTCAGGACTGCTGTGTGTGTGCCAGGTACCCCTAACCGGAACATAATTGCCAGCATAGCCTCACTGCTATGAAGTAGCTTTGCCGCGCGGACACAAACTTAGGAGTACGTGTCGTGAAAATACTATAAAACAGGGAAAGCACTGCCACCACAAAGATAGAAAGACTCAGCGAGAAGATATGTATAAACACAGGCGACTTTTTTTTTTTTTTTTTTGCTGTAAAAAGTTAGCTGCAGTATTACAGTAAACTTTTGAGAAACTGTAATGAACAGTCATTAATCGAGATAAAAACAAATAAATATAGGTTTAATGATGACAGTGTTCTGATGAATCTACATAGCTATCTGTTTTGCGGTTTCTCTTAAGGAAAAAATCGCACTGTACTATTAGAAAATTGGTAAAATGTTAAAATTTCAGTCACCAGTCAGCGTTTGAGCCTCTATCGTGCCTGGGAAAGCGAGAGACAAACAAAAGAAACATCAGAGAATGTAAATTGATCCAACGAAGGAAAGACAGGAGGTGGAAGGTAAAGAAAACTAAGAACTAAGAACAAGAGGAAGAAAAATAGCGGCGGCAGCGAGAGGTGGAAATAGAGGTAAGAGAAGAGTATGAAACGGTAGTAAGGGGAAGAGTGGATGATAAGTCAGAAGAGGATGAAGTGACAGTGAAGCATAGAAGGAGGAGGAGGAGGAGGAGGAGGTGGAGGAGGAGGAGGAGGTGGAGGAGGAGGAGGAGGAGGAGGAGGAGGAGGAGGAGGAGGAGGAGGTGGAGGAGGAGGTGGAGGAGGAGGAGGAAGAGGAGGAGGAGGGGGAAAGTGTGCCAACGAAAGAATACATGTAGAAACAAGAGATAAGTGAGAGACAGCAGGAAAGGGCGAAGAAGAAACAGAAACATCAAAAGGGCAAATACAAAGGCAGCGAAATGTAGAGGCCAGGTTTAATAAGATAAGGATGAAAGAAAAGAAAAGAAAAAAACTAAGTGGAAAAATCTCAAAGATGAAGCTACATGGTGCTAGAGTAATAATAATAAGAAACACAAAAACAAAACAAGAGGCACGAAAGAACAAGTAGAAGACGTCACAGGAAAGAAAGTGACAGGATAACCAGAACGTTAGGACGGAGAGAGAGAGAGAGAGAGAGAGAGAGAGAGAGAGAGAGAGAGACGATAGATGAGAATGAAGAGCAACAGCAAGAAGAGATGAGGAAGCGACAACAGGAGAGGATCGAACAATAGGCACAGTATCACCGAAGAAACCAAGAAAAGCGGAAGAAGCAGTAATAGGAAGAAAACGGCAATCTGATTATCAGCGGACAAAAGGACTGTAACAGCTAAACGCGAGCTGGCTCCAATACAGCATTCCTGTACTAAGAGCGGCCAAATGGTGAAGAAGATTTATGCCACGCTACTACACATCTTCTCTTGAGAGAGAGAGAGAGAGAGAGAGAGAGAGAGAGAGAGAGAGAGAGAGAGAGAGAGAGAGGGTGAGAGGAATTGAGGCACTTTTTTCCCTTTTGCATATTTTAAGCTTTACATATTAAAATAAATCGAATCAAGAATGTTAATATATAGATTACTTTCGCACTAATTATTTCCTACAATCATGAAACTCTTCATCGAAAGTACGTGGTATGATTTTAAAGAATTTTTATATCCTCTAGAACGCTATTCTAAGTTATGTAGATATACTATATTTGCACAGCGCAATTTGAATTCTCTTGAACTTCAAAGCTCAGAGCTAACAAATATCTCGGAAATTTTTAATAACACACCAACTTACGTGTTTCCACCTTAACTTCTGTGCCCATTATTTATGCCTATTATTTATATCTTAGATTCGCACATTACAACTTAATAAAAAATGATAAATGACATACGTACTACACTTTGATTATCTCGGTCGACTTCAAATTATGATAAAGAAACAGCAAAATTCAACCAATATTGAAAATACTTATAACACCTCATGATGAAAAAGCTAATCTGAATACAGTATACAGTATAGTTGCCTACATACATTATTCGAGTAAAGAGTGAATATGTAGTCGTGGTAGGTTACAGGTTACTAACAAGGATTACGATGAAACTGGCATAGGACGAGGAGAGCATTTTCATATTGTCTTTGAGTATTACGATGGAAAGGAGGGAGTGTGTTCATGTTGGTCTGTATAAACACTCCGTAGCATGTGACTGGTGGTGCAGCTGTGGCAACCTGCCACAACCGTCAATCATTGCTAATGTTTGGCGTTTTCCTTCAGTCTAAAGTTTACTGATATGCAAAGAATATATCTGTTGACAAGTAACATGTCAGCAAATGACAAGATTGAAGAGAAATCAAGAACACAGTGGAAATAAATACTGTTGGTTACTGACTACCGGCCATGCCTGTACCTCACCGCACGACGAGGGTTGGCAGAGTCCGGCGGAAGGCAGAGGCGATGACGCAGATGACTCATGAATTCGCTTTGTCGAATTCCGATATGAGAGTTGTCGTCGTTGTTGTTGTTGTTATGTGTGTGTGTGTGTGTGTGTGTGTGTGTGTGTGTGTGTGTGTGTGTGTGTGTGTGTGTGTGTGTGTGTGTCTGTGTGTATGTGTGTGTGTGAATCTTTATTAACGTTGTTGTTTCTTCACAGCGCTTCAACCTTTTTTAATATTAAATTACAAGGAATAAATATCGCATCAAGTGCAAGAAAACACGATAGTTAAGATATAGGCTTCATCTCCCTTACCTGTAATGTAGTACCACAAGGTATCGTTGTCCGGGTCCTGAGCATTTATGAATGCCACCAAATGTCCTGGTTGATCCGTCTCCATGACGTGTGCCGGGGACTGTGGTGGCAGAACAGGTGGGTTCGAGGAAGTATCAGGCACATCAACCACACGTACTAGCACACGAGTGGTGGCGCTTAGCTGTGGTTGTCCATTATCCTTTGCCTGGATCTTTGAAGGGGAACGAAGGAAATAGAGGATAATAAGGAGTAGCTAAGAAAGGCTCACAATAGTGAAAATTATTTATTTTGTCTTTAATTAAAATTCTTCGTAATGATGTTTTCCATGCCCTTGCTGGCCTAAACCCTCGGAAGGCTTATGGACCTGATGGGGTCCCTCCTATTGTTCTCAAAAACTGTGCTTCCGTGCTTGCACCTTGCCTGGCCAAACTCTTCCAACTATGTCTATCGACTTCTACTTTTCCTTCCTGCTGGAAGTTTGCCTACATTCAGCCTGTTCCTAAAAAGGGTGACCGCTCTAATCCCTCAAACTACCGTCCTATAGCTTTAATCTCTTGCTTGTCTAAAGTTTTTAATCTATCCTGAATAGGAAGATTCTCAAACATCTGTCACTTCACAATCTTCTATCTGATCGCCAGTATGGCTTCCGTCAAGGTCGCTCTACTGGTGATCTTCTGGCTTTCCTTACTGAGTCTTGGTCATCCTCTTTTAGAGATTTCGGTGAAACTTTTGCTGTAGCGTTAGACATATCAAAAGCTTTTGATAGAGTCTGGCATAAAGCTTTGATTTCAAAACTGCCCTCCTACGGCTTTCTATCCTTCTCTGCAACTTTATCTCAAGTTTCCTTTCCGACCGTTCTATTGCTGCTGTGGTAGACGGCCACTGTTCTTCTCCTAAATCTATTAATAGTGGTGTTCCTCAGGGTTCTGTCCTGTCACCCACTCTTTCTATTATTCATTAATGACCTTCTTAACCAAACTTCTTGCCCTATCCACTCCTACGCTGATGATACCACCCTACATCTTTCCACGTTCTTTCAGAGACGACCAACCCTTCAGGAAGTCAACAGATCACGCAGGGACGCCACAGAACGCCTGACTTCCGATCTTTCTAAGATTTCCGATTGGGGCAGAGAAAATCTAGTAGTTTTCAATGCCTCAAAACTCAATTCCTCCATCTATCAACTCGACACAACCTTCCAGACAACTATCCCTCTTCTTCAATGACACTCAACTGTCTCCCTCTTCCACAATGAATATCCTCGGTCTGTCCTTTACTCATAATCTTAACTGGAAACTTCACATCTCAAAACAGCTTCTATGAAGTTAGGTGTTCTGAGGCGTCTCCGCCAGTTTTTCTCGCCCTCCAACTGCTTACTCTGTACAAGGGCCTTATCCGCCCCTGTATGGAGTACTCTTCGCATGTTTGGGAGGGTTCCACTCACACAGTTTTATTAGGTAGGGTGGAATCAAAAGCTTTTCGTCTCATCAACTCCTCTCCTCTGACTGACTGTCTTCAGCCTCTTTCTCACCGCCGAAATGCTGCATCTTTTTCTATCTTTTATCGCAATTTTCATGCTAACTGTTCTACTGATCTTGCTAACTGCATGTCTCCCCTCCTCCTGCGGCCTCAACTGCACATGGCTTTCTTCTTCCTCTCATCCCTTTTCTGTCCAACTCACTAACGCAAGAGTTAACCATTATTCTCAATCATTTATACCTTTCATTGGTAAGCTCTGGAACTTCCTACCTGCTTTTGTATTTCCATTTTCCTACGACTTAACGTCTTTTAAGAGGGAGGTTTTCTTTTATAAAGACTGCAATTCTAGTGGGCCTTTTTTTTTCTAATATATATTTTTTGCCCTTGGCAGTTCTCCCTCTTACATAAAAAAAAAAAAAAAAATGTGGAACATTTATCTGCTAGTCTGATGACCCTCGCTCTGCACGCCTCAAGAGGGCTACGACTGGTTAAAAAAAAAGAAAAGAAAACTTGTTTGTCTTTCTATAGACAATTGCAGTCTTTATTATCATTCTATGTTTATGACTCAAGTTTCTATAGTTTTGAAAAAAAATAATAACCACAGAACTCATTCAAGTGACCTTGTCGTGTCTTGCTGTTGTAGAATGACAATTTCAATATAGAGTCCAAGTGACTAAATTGGCAAAACACAATACCAGAAAAGAAAATCTACCTGAAATAAAAAAAAAAAGTATTCATATATGATCATTTCTTCGTCATTGTTATTGGAAGTCACTTACATCTAAAAAAAAAAAAAATAAATAATAAAAATAAGGACATGAAAGTGCAATTTGGTGAACCCGCAATGCTACATAATAACTATGACAATGATTATATCTCTGAATTTGCTACTGAATCTGCATACTGCCTGTCCCTCAGCCAATGTTAGTAATGGATTTAGTTGTGGTAGTCGTAACAGCAGCAGTACTCACCATTAGTTCAAAAGTCTTGCTAGGCGGGAACGCCTTATTGCTGTACACCTGGCCTGTTTTTGGATGGATCTTGAAACGACCTTTCTTGTTTTTGCCACTATTGATGCTGTAGTCAAGGTCACCATTCATTCCGGCGTCAGCATCTCTAGCGAACACCTTCGAAAGAGATATAATTTTACTTACTTATTTTTCGTTTTAACTAACACCAGAGCGGGACGGTTCTCAGCAGGTGAATGGAACATATCATCTTCATTTGAGTGTTCACTGTCAGTGAAATAACATCTGAAACACTCAGTTGCATATTTCCAAATATTTTCAAGAACATGCATGAGAAGTAAGAACTTTGAGGAAAAAGCAAATTGCCATATTCATAAAGGCATAATTTCAAACGAATTTCATGGTACTTTTGGGTGTTAATTAAAAAAAAAAGTTATTATAATCAACAGACTGTTGCTTAACTGAAGTATTACGTCTAGTGCATTAAGAACACTCATAAAACACTTACCATGCATAGAAAATCAAATACTAAAATAAAAATACTCAATTCTACACAATGCCAGGGCAAAACACTTCCCGTGCACGGAATACTAGGGATATTCGTACACCGCCATGACCTTCCAGAACACAAAAGAAAAAAAAAGTTAAAGGAAAAAATTCTTTGTATAAACAAACGAGGTCACTTTCTCGAAAAAAGGAAAAAAAAAAAAAAATCACGGATATCTATATAAATAACACTCATGGGCAGAGTTCATCATGCCTTCTGAACCCACAGATGATGCACATACACAATTGTAGCACTATAGAACAA
>NC_059295.1:1503654-1508654 GCF_017591435.1 Portunus trituberculatus
TACAGGCATTTCCATTTCTATTTCTTTTCCTGCATTTTCGAGTCCCCTTCCTCCATGCATTCCCACGTCCTATCCCACTCGCTTCCGTGTAGTGGAGTGGAGGCGGAGGGCGGCGTCAGGGTGAGTAAGGGAGATGTAGCGGTAGTGGTGCAGTGGTTATGATAAGTTACACCTGGACCGCACGCAACCACCTGCCCTTATGACAACTTCCACACTAGTACCACTATTTCTACGCTCTTCACTATCAGCTGTTCCTCCGAGACCAGCACCACCACCATCACCGCCACTGCCACCACCACCACCATCACTACCACCACCACCACCACCACCACCACCACCACTACCACCACCACCACCACCACCACCATGCCATGCCACCCACACTAATCACCAAGGACACGACAGCTGCCTCCCTGCTGCACCGCCACGGACAGTAACACTGCTGCTAACACCAATACAGCTGTGGCCAATGATCGCGGCGTTCTCGACTAGTATTACTGCTACTCCCGTGACATATACCTCCCCGCTGCTAATTACGCAACTTCATCATCACTACAGTCACGATTCTACCCCACCGCAAACACCACCACCACCGCCACCACCACCACCAATCCTCCTCCTCCTCGTCCCACCGCCATCACCACCACCAGCAACCCTCCTCCTTTCGTCCCACCACCATCACCGCCACTATTTTTTTTTTTTTTATAGCAACCCTCCTCTCGTACCACCACCATCATTTTTACCACCACTACCACCACCACAACCATTACTTCCACCACTATTGCCACTGTCCACCACTCCCCAAACCATTTTCTTCATTATCTCCTCAGGTTTTGTTTTCATAAGACCTTTACAAAACAAAC
This sequence comes from Portunus trituberculatus, assembly GCF_017591435.1. Lineage (NCBI taxonomy): Eukaryota > Metazoa > Arthropoda > Malacostraca > Decapoda > Portunidae > Portunus > Portunus trituberculatus. The sequence goes on from NC_059295.1 coordinate 1,504,518, forward strand.
GAAACTGATGTGAATAAACACACACGAAAAAAAAGAACAGTATGTTTACTCTTTTATATTTAAACCTCTGCGAAAAAAAACAACGTGAAAAAAAATATTTCCTTATAATTCTTTAACACTGAGTGGGTCATGTCTGAGGATGGAGCTGAGTAATATGTGACTTTGTTTTATGATGCATTACTTTTCAGTACACACTGCACTGATATGTTACGGCAACTGGAAGAAGGGAGATCGCGCTCTAAGACTCCATGCACTCCATGCAGTACGAGGATGGACGCATATGTACACCGTTAAAGTAACTTGAGTATGTCAGTAGTGGCTCAGTTTGGCATCTTGACGACCATAATTGTTACAATTCATAACCCACAAGGCTCACCGGCAGTAGAGGGGTTTTGACGGAGGCGTAGTGTAGTGGTTAGCACGCTCGACTCACAATCGAGAGGCCCGGGTTCCAGTCTCGGTAAGCGGCGAGGCAAATGGGCGAGCCTCTTAATGTGTGGCCCCTGTTCACCTAGCAGTAAATAGGTACGAGATGTAACTCGAGGGGTTGTGGCCTCGCTTTCCCGGTGTGTGGAGTGTGTTGTGGTCTCAGTCGTACCCGAAGATCGGTCTATGAGCTCTGAGCTCGCTCCATAATGGGGAAGACTGGCTGGATGACCAGCAGACGACCGTGGTGAATTCAAACGTCTACCTATTTATTTGTCAAAATGCCTTCCTCTGTCTTGAACTTTTCTTTTTTAGAAATTTGCATTGCAGCATCACACCAAGAAGGAAAACCTATGTTGTGTCTATGTTGCCTTTATGCTGCAGCAATTATCCCTCATGTTTTCTAAGTGTTACGTAATTTTTTATATTTTTTCTTGTGGCTGTTCTTCCTTTCATGTTATTTAGAAGCCTATATGAAATAAATCATTCATATGAATGTAGTATAGATGCATATATTCATGTATGCATGTACGTATGTATGTACGTTCTTATGTACTCATGTATGAACTTGCATATTATACGTATTTGTGTGTATATGTGCCTTTACCTCTCTAGAAAGCGTCCTCACCCACCATTCGACAGGCACAAATTTAAACCCGTCTCAGGCAGGTGATAGCGGTTTATGGACAGCGAGACAGTGAGGAGTGGTGTGTGACTCAGCCTTGACCATAGGTGAGCTGCAAGCTTTTGCCGGGAAGGTAACAGCTGCTGGTCACGAGTAATCAAGACCATGGTGAATTGCGCACACACACACACACACACACACACACACACACACACACACACACACACACACACACTTCACACAGACACGGCTGGAGGTTTTTGAAGAATAGAAGTTAAACTGAATTTCAAAAGTTTATAATGTAAATGATACCTTTATAAGATAAGGGGAGAGGTTTCCGTGGATTGTTGGGTGAAATTCTCTTGTTAGAGCTGCCTTTAAATGAGATGATACTTTCTCAGCGTTCTGCAGATTAATTATTGGGTTTAATGTTTTTATCATTTATAATTTCCTAAACATTTTTTTTTTATATTGTGTATAATTTGGTAGACGCCTAATCCATTTAATATACTTGCATTTGTAATGCATATTTCACAAAAATTACCTCTAAGTCTTATTTCCAGTAGTATTATATTTTGTAAATCACATTCGATTTTTGTTTTACATTTTTCTCATTGAATTTGAGTTTCTATTCTCGCAAAAACTGTGCTACAGCACCAGTCCCGGCAAAATGGCAGTTTGAAAGAAAAAGAATACATGTATTGTGAGTTCGATGAAGTGCAACAGCACGAGTGCAGTGGGCTTTTAGGACACACTTTCAGTGCCACAACGGACGCATGTGCACCAGCGCGGCATGGCTTGCGGTCCACCAACGCGGTCCGGAAACCAACAAACAAAAGCAACATGATACAGAAAGAAAATATATTGGTATGTGTGTGTGCGCGAGTGTGTGTGTGTGTGTGTGTGTGTGTGTGTGTGTAATATATATATATATATATATATATATATATAGAGAGAGAGAGAGAGAGAGAGAGAGAGAGAGAGAGAGAGAGAGAGAGAGAGAGAGAGAGAGAGAATATCTGACCTTGAGACACCATACTTTCGTGTTATTATCAACTTCTCGTTCTCTGCTTGATGATGTAGTGCTCCTGTTCTCAATATCAAACAAAGATGAATCTCAGACTACAAGCGTAGGCAAGAAACATAACAATTCCTGCAAGTTGAGAATATTTCGCAAAGATACCAAAGGAAGACAATTAAATTTGCATTTGTTCCCTGTTTTCGCAAGACGACGGGGATCATTGGCCCCGTGGAGAGCGCCTGCTGGTGGCCCATTGTTAATGTATAATGAGGGAGTCGTTGATGATGATAAACTGGTCGTCTCGTTTGGAAGACCTCTTCTCCACCCAAAATTACGTGAATTTCATCTAAGTAGAGCATCTAGTGTGTGTGTGTGTGTGTGTGTGTGTGTGTGTGTGTGTGTGTGTGTGTGTGTGTGTGTAAAATATACAATATAACATTAATATTTCGGTTTATTTGATTGGCAGCGAGTACAGGTACAGAGCTGAAACTTCTACATATTACACTTACTTATACATATTTTCTTACGAACTAACATTCATACCGCTTAAGTCTACACGACCGCCCACCCTTTCCATCTCCGTTGGCATCTGACATATGATGCGCGGCGGCTATTTATAATGTTCCAGGCATTATAAATAGCCGGGGTGACATAGGCCCCAGGCCTAGGTCACGCCGTGTGTATTTATTTGCTGGGAGTTTGTTTCTCCTACCCAGCAGCGGATTACAACTTCCGTCTTACAACAGGTACCTAATCACTGCTAGGTGAACAGGGGCCATACACTTGAATAGAGGCCTTGCCCAAATGACCTCTGACCTGTCCCGAGAATCGAACTCGGGCTTTCTCGATTGAGAGTCGAGCGTGCTACTACTGCACCACCAGGTATGTGTGTGTGTGTGTGTGTGTGTGTGTGAGAGAGAGAGAGAGAGAGAGAGAGAGAGAGAGAGAGAGAGAGAGATTTGAAACATTTCAACACTCATTGATGGTCATGTATGCAAAAAATAATGGTGAGTAATTATAAACATTAGCCAGCTAATATATAAGCTTTAGTCATTTCGGACAAAGAGAGGGGAGTCATTTCTTTCATGCTAGATTCTGTGTTTTTTTTAAACTTAAACCAATCAAATAAAAAAAAAACACGTGTTTGCTGATCTTGGGTACATCTGCTTGTGATGCGTAGGACGCTGCTCAAAGGGTGTTTTTGCCAACGTATAAAACTTGAATTCAGTAGCACAATACACTAGAAGAACTAGAATTATTAAACAAACTTATTTTCAGAAAAAGAAACATATTTTATTTTCGTTATTCTTACTTTTTTATTTTAGAAGGCCAGTCAAATTGCCTTTTTTTTTTCCGGCGAAAGGATGCAACGAAGAATGATTGATGTGGGTGAACATAGTTCTGGTGAGTGTCATTATAAAGACGAATTACTGTGTACCTTGTAGACTAGAAACTTCTCACTCACGAAGATAAGAGAAAATTACATTCATTTTGAAAACTCGGTGCAGTGATTGAAATGTTTAGAAATCATCTTTTTTATTGAATTTACTGGAATATAATCGCTTTCTAGATGTAAAGGCAACCTGAACGCTGCTCGTGTAGCTTTACTTATTCAAATCCACTATTCTCCCACTTTCTCTCTCTCTCTCTCTCTCTCTCTCTCTCTCTCTCTCTCTCTCTCTCTCTCTCTCTCTCTGAAAGAAATAACAGATAAATTAAATAAACCTAAGCGAAAAGGAATAATGAGAAGTATTTTCCAACAGCGAAATGGTAACACCAACAAAGAGAAAACTACGCATGACTTATTTAGTGTTCCGCTACAAAGCCTGCATAGCGACGCGGCCATTTTTAATGATTATAATTTGAGACCGCAATTAGATGGGGATGATTTATTGTCATAAATATGTAAGGCATTCATAAATATGTCCTGCATACATTATCTCCAAATTAGGACCCTATAGATCGAGAATCCGATCATTCTCACATTTCCTCCTCCTCTTTTTCCTCCTCCTCCTTTTATTCATTTTCATTTTCTTCCTCCATATTTTCTCCTTATCCCATCTTC
>NC_059295.1:1511154-1521154 GCF_017591435.1 Portunus trituberculatus
CTTCATAAGGTTTATGGTCTCTTCGAGTTCCTCCGGGTATTCTTAACACTTTTATGTGCGTGTTTATCTCTGCTCTGGTATGTTTTTTTTTTTTTTCTACATTAGCTTCCATCTTTATTTTTATCGCTATTTGGTTTGGAATCTTTTATGGCCTGCTGGAAGAGAAATTGTCCATCTTCATTCATAAACAGAAACTTCGTTCTTTGGCGCCTCTATTATTTGGAAGATTCCTAAACAATTCATATGTAAGATACTCAACAGTCAACACTCGTGGTTATTTTATCACCAGGAAGACTATAGGTTTTGTTCCTTGTTTATCGCACTCTGTACTGGAAAGATCTTTCTACTTTAACATCACCAAGTTCCTTATTCATCTTTTTTTCATATAAAAGGGGAAAGCTGGTTGAGAGTAACATGAAGAGTAAAAAAAAGAACCACTTAGTTGCCAGATCTCGTGCAGGTCCGAGATAGCCAAAAGAAAGAGCTATATGTCTTGAAACTTGCTTCTTAAATGAAGTCAAGTCATAGGGAGATGGAAATATAATAGCAGGTAGGGAGTTTCAGAGTTTACGAGAGAAATGTATGATTGATTGAAAGAATAGGGATGAGAGGAAGAAGTAAGTCTTGTGCAGCGAGGGCGCGGGAGGAGGGGAGGCATGCGGATAGCAAGATCAGAACAGCAATTAGCATGAAAATAGCCGTAAAAGATATATATATATATATATATATATATATATATATATATATATATATAGATAGATAGATAGATAGATAGAGAGATAGAGAGAGAGAGAGAGAGAGAGAGAGAGAGAGAGAGAGAGAGAGAGAGAGAGAGAGAGAGAGAGAGAGAGAGAGAGAGAGAGAGAGAGAGAGAGTGAGATACTACGTGTGAACTTCCTGCCTTTCACTCAAGGAATTCATTTGTCCGATATATATATATATATATATATATATATATATATATATATATATATATATATATATATATATATATATATATATATATATCGGACAAATGAATTCCCTTGAGTGAAAGGCAGGAAGTTCGTCACACAGGTAGTATCGGAAACCACTATCTACTGCTGCGCTACGAGGAGGGGAAAGGAAAAGGAAAGAAATACTTTATAGAGTTTTCAAGAGAAAACACTATACCTACATTCAGTCTTGGTCGACCCAACTCTGTTTCTCTTTAGAGAGTTTTGTATTCGTAAACTCTTCCGTCGGAGAGAGACTATTGTGGAAGTGCTGTTTTTTTCTTGTTTTCTGTGAAGTGTATTGTGTTTGTTTTCTGCTTTGGGTTGTTCCCTTGTTTGTTTCTGTGTGTGTGTGTGTGTGTGTGTGTGTGTGTGTGTGTGTGTGTGTGTGTGTGTGTGTGTGTGTTGTCGTAGACTATTACCACCTTAACGCGTTCTCTCTCTCTCTCTCTCTCTCTCTCTCTCTCTCTCTCTCTCTCTCTCTCTCTCTCTCTCTCTCTCTCGCTCTTAAAAATCATGTAATATAATATATTACTCAATGTCTTTTCGATTACATTTGGAAGTAAAACGGAATTACTTGAAAGTAAAAACGTTTTCTCAAGTAAAGTGTGAGATACAGTGTTAGGACATTGTGTTTGATGGGTAGGAATAGAAGGAACTTAGGGACCATATTCTCAAACATTCACCGCCTTATCTTTAACATTTCTCGTCGTAACATCAGAAGCTTTCCTGTGAGGCAAGTTACAAATTTTCACACTAACTTGAGGTCGTCATTGTTGTGCAGAGTTGTATGAGGATGTCACTCGTAATGTTGTGTCGATGTCAGCCTGCAGGCAATACAGTAGTCTCTATGGTTCAATGAATTGGCATTCCATATTACGATAAATTTTGTTTATGTTACGGTAAAGAAGAGAGAGAGAGAGAGAGAGAGAGAGAGAGAGAGAGAGAGAGAGAGAGAGAGAATGATATGTGTACTTCCTTTTAAATAATTATCATATTCCTAATACTTATTGTTTTGTTTTTTTGTAGGTGATGACGACGCCCACATGACATGGTGAGGCCGGCATGATGCCCCAGGGAGCGGGCTTGAGGGCGTCCTGGCCCTCACAGCCTCCCGCACACTACTCCCGTGAACACCATCGAGTCAACCCACGTCCACATTCACTTCCTCGCCTTCTCCTCCTGTTTGTTGTGGCCATCCCTCTCACGCTGTGCTGGGGAACGTCTGTGGCATCCAGCTCCGATTCATTCAAGTTTTTGAGGGATAGCTACAATGTTAAGATCTATGAAAATTCGCTGCCCATGACTCACGTGTCTGGGGAGGAACTAATGTGTATCTCCCTGGACAATTTGTCACCTTCTATTCACATCACATTTCATGTTGTTAGCGGAGACACGCATGGCTTCTTCACAGCTGAGACAGAGGAGATTGGGGGACTTGCGGTGCTGCAGGTGAGAACTAAAACGGGGTTGAGGGATGTGCTAAACCGAGAACGAAGCGAACGATACGATCTGGTAGTGGAAGCACGAGCTAAGAACCCTGTCCGTAGAGGTGCTCCCCTTAGAGCTAGAACTAATGTGACAGTGAACGTTCTGGACACCAATGACAACGTACCTTTATTCTACCCAACCTCCTACCAGGTCAGTGTGGGCGAAGATGCCTCCATCCACACTCCGCTGCTGTCCGTCACAGCCCATGATCCAGACGATGGCAACAACGGTCAGGTATACTATCTGCTGGAAGACCACAATACAGACTTGTTCGCTATTCATCCAGTCAGAGGAGTACTAAGCATAACACGCACACTTTCCTATACATATGGACGTATACATACAATAACAGTTCTTGCCAAAGATCGTGGACCACAACCACCAAATATGCGGGCTTCTATTGCTGCACGGGCCACTGTAGAGGTGCAAGTTTACCAAGTCAACATCCATGCGCCACAGATCTATGTGCAGCATTTGCCACATGTAGTGGAACATTCCCACACACATATTTATGCCATTATTAGAGTGGAAGACGAAGACGAGGGTGAAAGTGGTCGAGTGGACAAAGTGACGATTATAGCTGGTGATCCAGATAGACTCTTCAGCATCACTCGAGGATCACACTCCAAGGAATATAATCTTGCTGTACTCAAATTATTGGACCGAGAATTAGCTCCAGAGGGTTACAACCTTACTCTTCAGGCTATTGACTGTGGAACTCCCTCACGCAGAACACGTGTCAATGTGCATGTTAACATCGCCGATGTCAATGACCACGCTCCAGTATTTGCACGAGAACAGTACGAGGAAGCAGTGAGTGAAGAAGCTCCCCCTAATACTCCCGTCGTAAGAGTGGCAGCTTCTGACACGGATCAGGGCATCAATGGAAGGGTTCTCTTTAGGATTGTGGCAGGAAATGAGGACGAAAAATTTCGCATAAACCCTCGTACAGGTTTGATATCCACTGGTGATTGGCTGGACCACGAATTGACAGCATCCTACAGCCTAACAGTGGCAGCTGTAGACCAAGCAAGTAACGCCCGCAGGAAACAGTCTTCAGCCAAAGTTATTATCCGAATTCTTGATGCCAACGATAATGCACCGCAGTTCAACACTCCCAATACAGAGGTGACAATCGACGAAAACGAACCAGTCGGGTCCTACGTGACTCGTATGCTTGCCACAGATGCAGACTCTGGAGAGAACCGCTTTCTTTCATACAGTATTGCCAATCTAGATCAAGTGCCCTTTGCTATTGATCCTTTTGATGGCACAATAAGAACTTCCTCTGTGCTCGATTTTGAGGCCCAGCGTCGAGTTTATACCATCAAGGTTCGTGCTTCAGATTGGGGCAGTCCCTACAAGAGGGAGACGGAAACAACAGTAAAAGTAAAAATTCGTGACGTAAATGACAATCGACCACAGTTTATGGGTGTTGACTGCAAAGGATGGGTTTCCATTGACGCTCCCGTTGGAACAAGTGTACTCACCCTCTCAGCATTGGATCTGGACAATGGAAGCAGTGTTATCTATAGACTCCAAAATGACATGGATGAAGAATGCTGGTCTGTCGAGAGTTCAACGGGCGTGTTGGCTCTTACTTGTGATCTAAGAACGTCATTACCTCATGATGCACCAAAGACATACCTTCTAAACGTAACGGCCTCTGACGGCACTCACATGTCAGATGCGACTGGTGTGACGATTACAGTCATTACCAAACGCACGGAGGATCATCCTTCTCTGAAACGGCACTCACATGTTGAGTGTCACGAGACAGGGATCGGTTCTAAAGCAGCGGAAGTGAAAGCTGCAGCAGCAGAGAACAATGCAGCTGAGGAACACTACGCCTTACTACCACTGCGCTATGGTTACAATTCTCACAAACCTGAGCTGCCAGAAGAATTCCCAAGCATTGTGAAGGTTCGTGAGGACGTGGACATTGGCACAGAGTTACTGACAGTGGCAGCAAAAGATCATGACCGAGGGCACAACGGGCGTGTTGTGTATGCTGTTTCTAATGGTGATACGGATTCAGTATTTAGAATAGGCTTTGAAACAGGCATCGTGCAAGTTGTGGCACAGCTTGACCGTGAAAGGACTCCAGAGTACACTCTTAACATAACTGTGTATGACCTCGGAGTTCCTCACAGAAGTGCTTCAAGAAATCTTACAGTCAGAGTCATAGATGTGAATGATAATGCTCCAGAATTTAATCGTGTAAGCTATAGCCTCCATCTCCCTGAGAATACTCGAAACGGAACCAGCGTAGCTCAGCTGAGTGCCCAAGATGCTGATGAAGGGCTGAACGCTCAAGTGACGTACGAACTGGTATCTGATGTAGATGAATTCAAGGTTGACAAAGTAACTGGGGTGTTGTATATGCTAGGTGGGCTTGATCGTGAGCGGCGCAGTGAATATGATCTACGAGTGAGGGCGTGGGACAGTGCTCCAGAGAATCCTCAGTCAGCGCTGGCTAGAGTGATGGTAACAGTCCTTGACATCAATGACTGTCCTCCTGAGTTTGGTGCTGCTCGCAGTCTTAAGGTTGACATCCCTGAAGATCTGCCAGTTGGAGCTGTGGTAGCAACACTCCAAGCTACTGACCAGGACATGGGTTCAGGTGGACAGTTAACATACAGTCTCACCAGTGATCATGGGGATGTATTTCGTATTGACGCGCAAACTGGTATCGTTAGACTTGCGGAGGCCCTTGACTATGAGACAAGACAATCGTACAATGTGACAGTTCGTGCTCAGGATGGAGGTATACCAACTCTACATGCCCACGCCAGTCTTCTTGTGCGTGTTCATGACGTGGATGAGAATCTGGGCCCTCCAAGATTCCCACAACGGGTGCTGAGAGGCTGGGTCAAGGAAAACCTATCCCCCGGTGCCGAAGTCATCACCCTCAAGGCACGGGATCCAGACAATGACCAGCTCGTGTACACAATCACCGGGGGAGACGGAGTGGGCTACTTCTCTGTTGACATGCATGGTGAGTGGCCATTTTAGTTGCATGCTGTTCATGATTAATTACCCTAAATCAATTATTCTAAATACATGTCCAGCATCTGATATTTCTAACATCAGGTGTGTTATATAGGATATTCGTCTAATTTTGTTATTATATGCAGTTTGAAAAAAATATATACCCATGTAATGACAATTTCCGAATGTAAAGAATGTTAAGAAATGTACAATGATGGAAAAAAAATGACAGGTGGACCATGCATGCACTGACGGGAGGCCGTGAGAAAGAAACAAAGGCGAATAGCTAAAGAGCATCAGTAATGTGAAAGGACAATCCTTGCTGAGTCTGAGGATGGATATTATTAACAGAAGTATAGGAGTGGTAGTAGCAGTAGTAGTAGTAGTAGTATAGTAGTAGTAGTAGCAGTAGTAGTAGTAGTAGTAGTAGTAGTAGCATCAGTAGTAGAAGTTATAGTAATGATAGTTTTAGTAGTAGTAATAGTAATAGTAGCAGTAGTAGTAACAAATGTAGTAGTAGTAGTAGTAGTAGCAGCATCAGAAGCAGCAGTAGTAATAGTATATCGTAGCAGTAGCAAAAACAGTAGTAGTAGTCATCATCGTCATCATCAACACCGTCACCTCCACTACCACCTCAGCTACAGTAATACCACCTGCTGGCACTACCACCACCACCATTGTCCTTCGTCAACTACATCGCAGCCCTGTAATCGCCACTCGTCTCTGTCAATAATCGTTCCCCTTTTTTTCTCCCAACACGACAAGAATACTAATTAATTTAGCTGAATCTGCCTTGCAAGGTGGCGCAGAGGGAAACGATCTGCCTTATGGTGAAACTGAAGGGTTGTTCGGCCGGCGCTGCTGTTGATTGACTTGTACCTCTGGGGAAATTAAGGCTTTGAGTGCCGCTGCAGAGAGAGAGAGAGAGAGAGAGAGAGAGAGAGAGAGAGAGAGACAGACAGAGCCAGTGCTAATGTGTGTGTGTGTGTGTGTGTGTGTGTGTGTGTGTGTGTGTGTGTGTGCGCGCGTGCGTGCTTGCGTGCGTGCGTGCGAGCGTGCGTGCGTGTTCGTTAGGGTAGTAAATAGAAGCTAGCGCGCGCGCGCAGACACATACAAAAAGAAATGAGGATGGAGGAAGTACATACGGAGAGAGAGAGAGAGAGAGAGAGAGAGAGAGAGAGAGAGAGAGAGAGAGGAGGGGGATATACCCGATATAAAATGAAGCGAGGCCGTCTTCAATCTACTCGGCACTCGGTGATTTGCATATTAATCATTCAGGAATTATTTTTCTGGCCATTTTTTTGTGTAATTTTGTTTCACATTTTATAAAACGTGTCTACTAGATTTCATTACTTGAAATTGAGAAAAGATCATTCATGGTTTTATATCTTCTCTCAGAACACTTCCTTTAGCTTCAGTTTTATGTGTTAATCAATTCTTTCAACTCCTTTCATTACTTACTATTTTCTTCCATTGCCTTGTTCTTGTTTTTTTTTTCTTACTCTTGTTTCAACTCTGAACACTCATGAACATTATTTTCTTCATGTTTTATCATATTTCTTATGTATTCAATTCCACAATCGTTTTCTTATATTTCATTCACTATTCGTCTTTCTTTTGCTCATCGTATCAATTCTCTAGAATGTTAATTATTTTATTTTCTAAATATTTTAATTCTTTCCTTTCTTGGTTAATTACACAATTTTTATTTACTCGCTGCTTTGTTTCACTTCTCATTCGTTCTTACAAAAGTGAAAATTCAAGAGTTTTTGATGCGATGGAGAGCAGCACCAACCAACCGCCGGCCTCGTTAATACACCTCGAGTTAATCCACTTTACTGAAGTTTGTCCAGGTCATTAACTGCCCTAACGAACACTATTTTTGTTGTGAGGTATCCGGTTAGGCGGCCCTCTTTCCTTCCTTTTTCTTTTCTGTTGCCTCTCGCGAACCCTCTGTTCCCCCAATACTTATATCCTCCTCATCCTCTTTCTCGCCGTGCACCTGACCCTCCTCCTCCTCCTCCTCCTCCTCCTCCTCCTCCTCCTCCTCCTCCTCCTCCTCCTCTTCCTCCTCCTCCACCTCCTCCTCCTCTTCCTCCTCTTCCTCCTCCTCCACCTCCACCTCCACCTCCTCCTCCTCCTCCTCCTCCTCCTCCTCCTCCTCCTCCTCCTCCTCTGATAGTATTCAATATACTATATTGGTAGTCTTAAAGAAAAAGTGTATCACCTAAAACAATGATTCATTTATTGGTGGATTCCTGAAGACTTTCTCGTGATGTTGTCTGGTTCTTTATTTTGTTTTTCTTTATTTGTGTGTTCATTGTATCTATTCATTATCAGTTCATTTTATTACTTTTTGTTTGGTTTGCGTATATTATTATTATTATTTTATTGATCTATTTTGTGAGGTGATGAATACCTGCCTAATTAGATGTATTCTAGGTTACAAATGATAAAGAAATATCATTGTGTGTGTGTGCGTGTGTCTGTGTTTCACTGTTTGATCTGCTGCAGTCTCTGACGAGACAGCCAGACGTTACCCTACGGAATGAGCTCAGAGCTCATTATTTCCGATCTTCGGATAGGCTTGAGACCAGGCACACACCACACACCGGGACAACAAGGTCACAACTCCTCGATTTACATCCCGTACCTACTCACTGCTAGGTGAACAGGGCCTACACGTGAAAGGAGACACACCCAAATATCTCCACCCGGCCGGAGAATCGAACCCCGGTCCTCTGGTTTGTGAAACCACCGCCCTAACCACTGAGCTACCGGGCGTGTGTGAGTGTGTGTGTGCGTGTGTGTGTGTGTGTGTGTGTGTGTGTGTGTGTGTGTGTGTGTGTTCTTGCAAAGAAAGTGCAAGCGTCACTGTATGGTGCCTAGAGTGCAGAGTGTGTGCGTTGCCAATGAACGTCTCGCCAGGGAATCTAGGGTGTGAACGTTGCGGTGACTAATGTGGGGTCGTGTCGACCTCCGAGGCCATTTGAAACCCAGTTGAAACCGACTGTAGCAAGCCATCGCCACCCTCAGGTGCGGGCCGCGCGTAACGCAGGGAAGTATAGTGTGGGGAATTCGGCAGGTATGGGAGTAACTGCAGGCGAGAAGTTAATATAACAGGTTCCCTCGGCCTGAAGGACTGCTCTTAGGCAGTTTGAGGTGGAGGTAACCGAGAACAGTTCATGGAAGCTTACCTACACCGCCGAACACAAGTATCTCTTGTATCTTCCTTCTCATTTTTCTTTGTGTGGATCTGTCTCGTGTGTGTGTGTGTGTGAGTGAGTGAGTGAGTCAGCGAGTGAGTGAATGTGTGTTTTTTTTTTCCTTACTTTCATACTGACATGCGTACAAGCACATACACAGGCATTCACTCAGGCAAAATAACTTTACTATTTATACTATGTGTGTGTGTGTGTGTGTGTGTGTGTGTGTGTGTGTGTGTGTGTGTGTGTGTGTGTGTGTGCGCACGCGCGCGCGTGCGTGCATGCGTGCGTAAGTGCAGGGGCGCGTGCGTGTGTATGTGTATGAATATGTGTGTGTTTGCCAAACAAAAAATACACACACACACACACACACACACACACACACACACACACACACACACACACATATATATATATATTAGAGATGTATCGGATGTCGAATTTCAGACATCCGCGGATGCGGATGTATATGCGATGTCATTTTGCGGATGCAAATGCGGATGCGGATGTCAGTCTCTACTAAAATGCGGATGCAAATGCGGATGCGGATATCAAAATATGACATCCTCGCGGATGCGGATGCGGATGCGGATGTTTTTTACGTCAAACGTTCTCACCAAGAGGAGCACCCTCCCCCCTCCCGAAAAAAAAGCCTGTTTCAACGTCAGACCATGCAGACAGGAGAAGTTTATTTACTATGTTTGTACTTCATAGTCACTAAGTAAAATTCGCCCCCTCCTCCTGACCTTCCCCTAAATTCTAGACACATTACGTTGTGTAAGTTTGAAAGGAAATGAATCCGTGATATTATTTGCTTTAGTTTTACTAGATAATTAATTCATTAGACGCACATCACTAAATTTACTACACATTTCTAACCTCTGTCTGAACTCTAAGTCTGTAAGCAGCAGGCAGTACTCTGCTGGTCTGTATCTGTAACTGCGTGTCTATACTCTATATTACGAGTATATTACTCTATAATATATAGGTTGTGCAATACACAACACACATCCGCATCCACACATCCTCTGTTGAATGCGGATGCGGATGCGGATGCGGATGTATATTACATCACAAATGCGGATGCGGATGCGGATGCGGATGTTCAGTTTATCACAACTGCGGATGCGGATGCGGATGCGGATGTGAAAGAATATGCGGATGTTCCGCGGATGCGAATGCGGATGCGGATATCCGATACATCTCTATATATATATATATATATATATATATATATATATATATATATATATATATATATATATATATATATATATATATATATATATATATATATATATATATATATATATATATATATATATATATATATATATA
>NC_059295.1:1526154-1531154 GCF_017591435.1 Portunus trituberculatus
AAATAATGTCCTTTAGGCATCAGAGTAATTCATACAGGTAGACGAAAAAGAAGGCAGGTGCACTTACATTTTCAGTGACTACTAACCGAAAGGTAGAACTTTGTTGGATATAGACAGACCTCATCGCATCAGAAGGTCGCGTTGAAACATTAATGAAAGAAGGATAGATTGTACAAACCATAAAGGTTGGAGAGGCTTTCGTGTATATAGGAATCACCGAGCGTGGTCACGGTTCACGGCCACTCTTGAATCTCTTTCAGAAATTAAAAGAAAAAAAAATCGAAAGGGAAAAAAATTGCGACAACTAAGTTCATAAGATTGTTTCAAAACCTCGAAATGGAAAGATTGATGTATAAACATGGCTAATCACCTTTTCGGACCTGACAGTCTCTGGAAAGGAAAATTTGACTACATTTTTTCATTAATAGTTAGGGAAACACATTAAAGCAAAAAATAAGAAATACTTTTGTATTATTTTTTTGTAGTTTGACGTCGCCTTTATCTGTATAAATTTATGTTACTTTAAACGATTAGTGCGAAATCGTATACATACGAATACTCAATGCAAGAAGTTTATGGGTTTGGTAAAGGTGTAACTGTATGAATGTCAATACTTTGCAATATGTGTACCACCACCTCCTTCACCGACAAACCTGATCAAAACGCAGTCTATTCTTGAAATGCGAAGTTACTGAGATTTTGAGCCTTAAGAAAGAATGGCAAGCCAAGGCAACCTCTCACTATACCAAATTATAAATTAAATGTAGAGGAAATTTATCATGAAATACTGAAATTAAGAGAAGCGTGCACGTAATGACTAGTAAGGACCATGACAGTACTTAAGATTTGTGAAACTACGCTCACCACAAAATATTATATTTAATAGTGAAAGCGAAATGATGATGATAATGTACAAGAGAGAGAGAGAGAAAGAGAGAGAGGTTTGTGATTTGTATTCTTTGGTTCTTTTCTTTCGGTAATATGATTTGAGAACAGGTTTTAACAGCAAATCATATTTTTATATATAGATTTAACGGTCGCCTGACGCATGATGTTTGCCAATGGGACCACCACATCCCCCGGGCGAAGGTTTTAATTACACAAGTTACGCGGAAAAAGTGTGTTTGGGGCAGGTAGTAATGAGGTTCCGATCCTCTCGAACAAAGTTAAGGGCGAGTTATTGGACTTGTCAGAAAAAAAAATCATATAGTTAGGGCTTCTGGAGGGTACTGGGGATAGAAGGGGGTGTTTTGAAAGGGGAGAGACTTGTTCCCCTCCCCTTCATCTTTCTTGCCATGGACTAGATCTCGCAAGCATACAATAAATGAACACGAAAATGTAAGATACGTAAGAAAAGTTTTTTTTTCTATTTTTGCTGTTATGATATTATGTACCATGGATGAAGATGAAGTAAGTAGATTGATGGTAAGTTTCTCCCTTTTTTTGCTTTTTATATATTTTCTTTGACACTGGTATCTAAATCATGGGTTAGTAAAGAAAGTTTTTTCTATTTTGGTTAGATCATTTGAACAGCGACGAGTAGAATAGTTATTTCTTGCTATCACTGAAATTTCATCAAGGAAGGAAATCAAATGTATTCTACTTCAGTCATTACACTGTATCTCTCTCTCTCTCTCTCTCTCTCTCTCTCTCTCTCTCTCTCTCTCTCTCTCTCTCTCTCTCTCTCTCTCTCTCTCTCTCTCTCTCTCTCTCTCTCTCTCTGTCAACACATTGGTGAAATATTTCTTACATGTGAAACCTTGAATGCAATTTACATTGTTTTATCTGAAACCTGGAAGTTGATTTAGGTATTTTCATAAGAACGTAAGAAATTTAAGGGAGCTGCAAGAGGCCGTCATGGTCTTATCTTCCCTAATGACCCAGCACTAACAACATAATTACTTTGTCCGTTCCATTCATGTACCGTATGTGTATAAAATAATATTCGTGTCAAAAACCTTTACGAATTGAGAACGAGTAGGAAAGGTGTAGCCGCCATGTAAGGTGTCATGTCCACTCCTCAATCAGTCTAGGCAAAAATGTGTGTCAGACAGGAAAAAAAGACACAAATGAGAGTTTCTTTGACCACTCGCGTAATTGAGGAAGTAATACACACTTTTAAGAACGCTGAAATCAAACGAGGCTCAAGGCTGAAAAAACCCAGGGAAGGAAATTTACTGCAGCAGTTACGCATCAGAAAGTAATTGCTTGGTCTAGTACAAAAATAAAACCTGGTGGCACAAAATTCACTAGTAATATTGCGGTACCATCATTAATCATATGGAAGGACGTGATGATTTCTTGAAGAGGTTCTTTATGTTTACAAGGCGTAGTCTAATGATTTTAATGAAGTTTATGATAGAAATGATACGTTATCATTTTAAGTTGATGCGTATAACATCTTCAATATTCTAATTAGTGTCAGATATGAAATTTGTCAGTTATTTGCTATTTGTTAACATTAGAAAAAGAGAAATCTGCGTGTGTGTGTGTGCGTGTGTGTGTGTGTTTCACTGTTTGATCTGCTGCAGTCTCTGACGAAACAGCCAGACGTTACCCTACGGAACGAGCTCAGAGCTCATTATTTCCGATCTTCGAATAGGCCTGAGACCAGGCACACACCACACACCGGGACAACAAGGTCACAGCTCCTCGATTTACATCCCGTATCTACTCACTGTTAGGTGAACAGGGGCTACACGTGAAAGGAGACACACCCAAATATCTCCACCCGGCCGGGGAATCGAACCCCGTTCCTCTGGCTTGTGAAGTCAGCGCTCTAACCACTGAGCTACCGTGTGTGTGTGTGTGTGTGTGTGTGTGTGTGTGTGTGTGTGTGTGTGTGTGTGTGTATGTGTGTGTGTGTGTGTGTGTGTGTGTGTGTGTGTGTGTGTGTGTGTGTATAGACTTCTTCCAACAAAAGTTCTCACGTGACATTTATCGTTCTGAAATATAGTAATGGTGCCACTAAGGCTGGCTTTAAAAAGAAATGTAAGATGTTGAGCCTTCCATTTCCATCACCCACATTCTCAACTCGCTTTTCTTGATTTGCTTTCAATTTTGTGCATGACAAAATTCATTGGCATTGTTTAGTTAAATATGCCTCTTTCTTCAGTTGTTTAAATTTTACTTCATTAAATATACTTCATTTTTCCCATCAATGTTTCAGGTTCATTGTCTTGTCCAGTGCGCTCATCGTACAATTACCACGATTGTTTTATTGCAAGGCTTGTATGATTTAGAACATTAATACTCACGTACTGCTCCACTTTTTCCATATTAATTAAGAGAAAATAAATTGTACCGGTCATTTATTATTTCATTCATTAAATGTTTATTTCTCGACAATGTGCTATACTGAAAAGAAGAACGAAACAAAGAAATATTCTAAAGCTTGTTGGTGAAGGATATGAAGAAAAGAAAGTAAGATTTAAAGAATGAATCTAAAGCATTGGTTAATGCATAACTAGATCCTATGCAATCAGAATTTTGTCACCAGTAATACAAGGCCACACATCACGGTTCCATATAGAAAGTATCTGAGTTTGAAGCATTTAATTATATGATGGTCATAAACAGAATATTGGCACTCAGTTTAGTTTCATTTTATCAACGATTTAAACATGTATCTACTTTAAATCTAGTCCGTACTAGGAGCACTGCAAACTCAGCGTTCATCATACTTTTTTTTCTATAATCTTCCTTCTTGAATCAGGAAAACTGCAAAAATGTTGCAACCTATCAATTATAAACAATGTCTGCTTCAGCACTACAATTTTCCATGCACGCAAGATATCAAATTTTAGATTTCCACTGAAAAAAAAAAGTAAACAAGGAACCTTCACAGTAAAGGCCTTTAAAAACATTCTCTCAACTGTATCCAAATAACTCCTTATCCTCAAACGAACTTATGTACAAATAACATAACTTTTCCCTTCAAAGCTTCACTTTTTTATGCAGAATATTAAGTATCAGAGTTATTGACACTTTGCTACTGTGAATTAACCTTCTTTATCATCAATTTTACAACAATAACTTTTAGGATTTTCTACCATCTTTAAACTCATTTGCATTGTGTGCGTACATCTTACTAAATATACATTCATGAATTATTAAACCTTTAAAGTGAAGCATATCTTGATTCATTTCTTGTTATAATCATCATCGATTTGGTTGCCTCCTCCTGTTTTGGTTGTCATCTTCGTTCGCCGGCACTGAACAAGTCTGAAGTTGTTGTTACAAGAATTGTAGTTGCTGAGAGCTCTAGATATAAACTTGACTTTTAAGTTACCCATTTCAAGATTATATATCTAACTTTACCTTCTTCTTTCTGCTGGATTAAATCATGACAATCACTGCAGAAAATCATCACCTTGGTGACTCCTTCATTGTCTGTAGCGCGGAAACAGGCGTTATGCCATGGGAAGGAAAACACAACCACGCTTGGAGTACAGGGCAAATATTAAAAGATTTAGAAAAGCCAACTTAGAGGAGAAAGTCAAGAGAGCGGAGGAGTCGTCTGAAGTCCAGCACGCACAAATGACGGAGCAAAGACCCGGAAAAGACGAAAAAGAAATGAAGGTTAAAAGGAAGGCGTCAGTCCCCGACCGTAAACTACTTTGGCAAATTACACCAGAGCTGTTGTGCGTAGCAAAACAACGTTACTCGTCATAGAGAAGAAAGATGGAGACGTTAAGTATGTAGAACAGACAAATCACATCACGTTTGAAACCAGCGCCCAGTTAACAGTAAATGGCGGACTCCGATCATCCCAGATCGGGGTTACATATCTCCTGTCCACACACTTCCGTCCTGCAGGGTTAAGCCGGACTGTGCTGTAGCCGTAGGGTATAAAATGAATTTCCTGTACTCGTACATTTTTACCTTTAAGATAGTGCAACTCTCTCTCTCTCTCTCTCTCTCTCTCTCTCTCTCTCTCTCTCTCTCTCTCTCTCTCTCTCTCTCTCTCTCTCTCTCTCTCTCTCTCTAGTGTTCCTTTC
>NC_059295.1:1548654-1563654 GCF_017591435.1 Portunus trituberculatus
TTACTGTACCATGTTAACAGCACTTGAGGTGAGACGCTAAGACGTCTCACAATATGATTGCTGCATTACTAAAGTGACAGTATAGAGATAAGGCAAGGAAGAAATAATATTGTTTAATGTTGTTCATACTCAAGGACGTGAATAGGGAACATGAAATTTAAGACCGAACTTCTAAACATTTCGTTTCCTTATTTGGTTCTACATAAGCTGTGGCGCAAGTTTCAACGGTTTACAGGGTGTTTGTCTTTCTAGTAATATTTCTTAAGGATTTTGTACCATCAGTAGGAAAAAATATCCATGAGAACCTGACTAATCATCCCCATGGCCTTTAAAAAACACTCTAGATGAGAGAACAAAGCGATGAGCCTTAGAGTTACAGTGCAGTGAACATTATCAGTGAGATGAACCTAAAATAATGCTCAGTGAAGAGGAAAGGATCAGTAGCAGGCCATTCAAGAAAATTTAATTTCCATGAAGGATCTTAGCTTTTTATAATCTGTGAGATTAGAAAAAAATGTTTCGAATAATGTTTGTAACGAGTAGTTGGAGAGAGAGAGAGAGAGAGAGAGAGAGAGAGAGAGAGAGAGAGAGAGAGAGAGTGTCAGAGTCGTAGCAGGTGCACCATTCATCTGTACAACGTTCACGAAGAGAATATTGGTGAATTACTATTGATAAGTAATGTGAATAACTTTGATTTCGTTTTATAGTGTAACAAGTGTTGACGTCATTGAATTTCCCTTGAACATGACAGAAACGCTCCCATAGGCAAACTTTATTCCTGCCAGCTTTTGATCCCCAGTAAACCTCCCCAGTCTCCATATTAAAAACGGCTCAAGCTCTGCCTGCCGCAGATCACGTCTCCCTGAATCGTCATTCCTATAATATTAAGCCATCATTGCTATAATGTTTAACTATTCCCTTTATCATCACGTCAGCTATCCCCGTATCATGCTTTCTTCTTTTTTTATTTATTTATTTTTATTTATTCATTTATCTATTTACTTTTTGGTGGGAGGTAAGAAACAAGCAACTTTTATATATTAAATCTCTTATCCCTGAATCTCCTTGGACCACTGTTAGTAATGTTCCAGTACGGTATTTAAGTCAACTGTTTCTGTTTGATTACTATTTTTTTTTTTCTTTTTTTTGTGTGAGTGTGAGTAGGAAACGAGCATCTTTTATGTTTTTTTTTTTTTTTTCATGCAAGAGGGAAGCCAGCCAAGGGCAACAAAATATTAAATATAGGCCCTCTTGAAGTGCTGGTTCCCTTAAAGAGAAATAGAGAATTAGCCAAAATTAAAGAACAAATGTCTCGAAACCTCCCTCGTAAAAGAAGTCAAGTCGTAAGAAGACTGAAATACAGAAGCAGGCAGATAATTCCAGAGTTTACCAGAGAAAGGTATGAATGACTGAGATTACTGGTTAACTCTTGCATTAGAGAGTTGGACAGAATAGGGGAGAAAGGAAGAAGGCCTTGTGCAGCGACCCTGCAGGAGGAGGGGAGGCATGCAGTTAGCATGAAAAATAGCGATAAAAGATAGAAAGAGATGCAACATTTCGGCGGTGAGAAAGAGACTGAACACAGTCAGTCAGAGGAGGGAAGTTCATGAGACAAAAAGCTTTTCATTCCACCCTATCTAATAAAACTGTGTGAGTGGAACCACCCCAAACATACAGGGGGCGGATAAGGCCCTTATAGAGAGTTGGTAGTTGGAGGGGCAAGAAAGACTGGTGTAGACGCCTCAGAACGCCTAACTTCATAGAAGCTGTTTTAGCAAGAGATGAGATGTGGAGTTTCCAGTTTAGATTATGAGTAAAGGACAGACCGAGGATATTCAGTGTGGAAGAGGGAGACAGTTGAGTGTCATTGAAGAAGAGGGGATAGTTGTCTGGAAGGTTGTGTCTAGTTGATAGATGGAGGAATTGAGTTTTAAAGGCATTGAAAACTACTATAAATTTTCTCTGCCCCAATCGGAAATCTTAGAAAGATCAGAAGTCAGGTGTTCTGTGGCGTCCCTGCGTGATCTGTTGACTTCCTGAAGGGTTGGTCGTCTCTGAAAGGAGGTAGGGTGGTATCATCAGCGTAGGAGTGGATAGGGCAAGAAGTTTGGTTAAGAAGATCATTAATGAATAATAGAAAGAGAGTGGGTGACAGGACAGAACCCTGAGGAACACCATTGTTAATAGATTTAGAGAAGAACAGTGGCCGTCTACCACTGCTGCAATAGAACGGTCGGAAAGGAAACTTGAGATAAAGTTGCAGAGAGAAGGATAGAAACCGTAGGAGGCAGTTTTGAAATCAAAGCTTTGTGCCAGACTCTATCAAAAGCTTTTGATATGTCTAACGACAGCAAAAGTTTCACCGAAATCTCTAAAAGAGGATGACCAAGACTCAGTAAGGAAAGCCAGAAGATCACCAGTAGAGCGACCTTGACGGAAGCCATACTGGCGATCTGATAGAAGATTGTGAAGTGACAGATGTTTGAGAATCTTCCTATTGAGAATAGATTAAAAACTTTAGACAAGCAAGAGATTAAAGCTATAGGACGGTAGTTTGAGGAGTTAGAATGGTCACCCTTTTTAGGAACAGGCTGAATGTAGGCAAACTTCCAGCAAGAAGGAAAGGTAGAAGTCGATAGACATAGTTGAAAGAGTTTGGCCAGGCAAGGTGCAAGCACGGAAGCACAGTTTTGAGAACAATAGGAGGGACCCCATCAGGTCCATAAGCCTTCCGAGGGTTTAGGCCAGTGAGGGCATGGAAAACATCATTACGAAGAACTTTAATTGTAGGCATGAAATAGTCAGAGGGAGGAGGAGAGGAGGACAAGCCCAGAATCATCCAAGGTGGAGTTGTTAGCAAAGGTTTGAGAGAAGAGTTCAGCTTTAGAGACAGAAGAGATGGCAGTGGTGCCATCAGGATGAAATAAAGGAGGAAAGATGAAGAAGTAAAGTTATTGGAGATGTTTTGGCTAGATGCCAGAAGTCACGAGGGAGTTTGAGTTTGAAAGATTTTGACATTTTCTATTTATGAAGGAGTGTTTGGCAAGTTGAAGAACAGACTTGGCATGATTCCGGGCAGAAATATAAAGTGCATGAGATTCAGGAGATGGAAGGCTCAAGTACCTTTTGTGGGCAACCTCTCTATCATGTATAGCACGAGAACAGGCTGTGTTAAACCAAGGTTTAGAAGGTTTAGGTTGAGAAAAGAATGAGGAATGTACGCCTCCATGCCAGACACTATCACCTCTGTTATGCGTTCAGCACAGAGATGGTCTTTGACACGGAAACAGTAATCATTCCAGGGAAAATCAGCATAATACCTCCTCAGGTCCCCCAAATGGAAGAGGCAAAACGCCAGAGGCACCTCCGCTTTGGGTGATCCTGAGGAGGAATTAGAGAAATAGGACAAGATGCAGATATGAGGTTGTGATTGGAGGAGCCCAACGGAGAAGATAAAGTAACAGCATTAGCAGAAGGATTAGAGGTAAGGAAGAGATCAAGAATGTTAGGCGTGTCTCCAAGACAGTCAGGAATAAGAGTAGGGTTGCTCTCGGTCACCACTAATGGGAACATTTAAATTCTTATTCCCTTGCTTGGTCATCTTATCCCTTCACCACTAACAGAATGATAATGACAGTGAAGCTCGTATAGTGACAAGTTCCTACCTCATAACTAACGCTGAGTCTGTTTCTTGGCTTCTTTTTCCTTGCTTCAGTCTCCTTTAAAAGATATTTTTGGAATGTCTTGCAATCCTTGGAGATTTGTGAACACCTCGCACGAAAACGAGGTTTTAAATAGTTTTCAAATCTTAGTTTTTATTGGACAAATACGGAAAGGAGAGGGCGTAAGGAAGGGCATTGTTTTAGATGCACTGGTCTCTAACATTGTACTTGTTCACAGGAAATACATTTAAAGATTGATGGATATGTCACATTCACGCCTCAGATTGGGCATAGTATACGTTTTACTCAAATTATTATTACTATTATTATTATTATTATTGTTATCATTATTATTATTATTATTATTATTATTATTATTATTATTATTATTATTATTTTATCATTATTATTATCATCATTATCATTATCACTATCATTATTATTATTCCTCCTGTTCTTCCTCTCCCCTCCTACTCCTCCTTCTCCTCCTCCTCCTCTTCCTCCTCCTCCTCCTCCTCCTCCTCCTCCTCCTCCTCCTCCTCCTCCTCCTCCTCCTCCTCCTCCTCCTCCTCCTCCTCCTCCTCCTCCTCCTCCTCCTCCTCCTCCTCCTCCTCCTCCTCCTCCTCTTCCTCCTCCTCCTCCTCCTCCTCCTCCTCAATATCATCATCATCATCATCATTCTCATCCTCATCCTCCTCGTCATCGTCTTCGTCTTCGTCTTCGTCCTCGTCCTCGTCCTCGTCCTCCTCCTCCTCCTCCTCCTCCTCCTCCTCCTCCTCCTCCTCCTCCTCCTCCTCCTCCTCCTCCTCCTCCTCCTTATCATCATCACCATCGTTATCATCATCATCATCATCATCATCATCATCCTCGTCCTAGTCCTCGTCCTCGTCTTCGTCTTCGTCTTCGTCTTCGTCTTCATCCTCCTCCTCCTCCTCCTCCTCCTCCTCATTATCATCATCATCATCATCATCATCATTTTATCTTCATCCTCAACCTCATCCTCCTCGTCCTCGTCCTCGTCTTCGTCTTCGTCTTCGTCTTCGTCCTCCTCCTCCTCCTCCTCCTCCTCCTCCTCCTCCTCCTCCTCCTCTTCCTCCTCCTCCTCCTCCTCCTCCTCCTCCTCCTGCTTTTTCTCCTCCAATTCCTCCCCCTCCTTCCTTCCTTCTCCTCGTATCCGTTTTTATCCTTTCTTTCACGTTTATAGAAAAAAATAATTCATACCTCTTTCTTCCAACATATATGGTTTTCTTTTTCGTTTCTTTTCTTTCAGCTGTAACATGAGTGCGGCGAAGAAAAGAATAGATGAGAGACATTTTCTTCTGTTTTTTTCTTGCTTTGCTATCACTTGAGGAGGAAATGTTACAGTAGAACCATGCGCGCTTTGGGATCCGGGGGATCTCCAAGCGCACGGGTTTGAATCCTGTCCACGGCCCGAGTATAGGTTAGGGCAAAGGTTTCGTAGTGGGTGGGCTTTCCATGACATATAATTTGTACGACAACACCAGAGTAGTCGATATTATATACTTAGATTTCCAAAAGCCTTTTGACAAAGTTCCACATGTTAACAGTCACCACTACTACTCTCAACCTGTGATGGGCTGTGTTTGCAGAGGGCCTTGTCAACTATTGATCACTATCAGAATCTAAAGTACCAAGGATCAATGTTGCAGGGAGAAACCAGCATTTGACATCCCTACAAGGAAAGTATGCCATCTCAGTGAAGTGAACAGAGCTAGGGCCTGACTGACTGGTCTCTTTAGAAAGCACCAGGCAAGGCTGCCTCACTACCCATTTTACACACACACACTGCATCCACATACACAATGTACATGCAACATTACATTTACCAAGCTTTAACACCCCCTCAAACACTAGTAATTAGACGTAGATTACATATTTCCTTTTCAATCAACTAAAATTCCATGCAGTTGTTCGGCACTTCTCGGGTGTCCTGCCTTCCAATTCTTCACCCTTGAAAGTGAATTTATTTTTCGTAACACCCAAGTTTTTCGCATCTCTTTTTCGACAGTCCCCGCATCTGGCCTGGACCTTGAATCCAGCTGCTGGGGCGGGCACCTGTCTGGCCGAGGGACGGCCTGCCATTGACGGCTGCAGATTCCACCTCCGAATACACTGAGTGAATTTCCTAAGTTCAGAAGACGCGCGAGAGATTACCTTCTTCAGTTTTTATTTTTATGCCTTTTGTAGGTATGTGCGTATATAGTACGTGAAGGAAAGGGAATTAACACAGCTGTCTCTATTGCCAGTAACGGAAAATCATATTGTTTACGTGAATGATGGAGATCAGGTGGCATTGATCTCCTCTGACTCCCCGCGCCTCCCGCCCCCCTCGCCGCTCCCCTCCATCGTAATACCGAGCTGTGGCCCCCGCCTTTGTGACGGAGCTTCTTATTTATTGTCATTATGACTTCTTTCATTTTTCTTTTTTTCGGACTGACAACGTGTTGTTAGTTTTGCTTTAAAATGGTTAAGACGGTTAATGGAATGATGGTGATTATTTACTTATTACAATTTTTTATTTATTTATTCATTTATTATTATTATTATTATTATTATTATTATTATTATTATTATTATTATTATTATTATTATTATTATTATTATTATTTCATTTATTATTTATCATTATTATTATTATTATTATTATTATCATTATTATTATTATTTATCATCATTATCATTATTATTATTATCATTGTTATTATTATCATTATTATTATTATCATTATTTTCATTATTATTATTAACATTATTATTACCATTATTGTTATTTATTATTATGTTTTTATTATTATTATTATTATTATTATTATTATTATTATTATTATTATTATTATTATTATTTTTACTATTATCATTATTATTACCATTATTATTATTATTATTATTATCATTATCATTATTTTATTATTATTATGATCACTATTATTGTTATTATTGTCATTGTTGCCACTAATATTGTCAATATTATTATCATCATTATTGACATTTTAGGGAGACTCGTTCGCTAGTGCACTTGCTATATTGGTAGTAAAACTCGTCCATTAACAATAATGGACCGTTTAGAACGCCCAACATATCAACAAAAAAACTACCAAAAAATCATCTAGAATAGTCTAGGCTGCACTAGTCAAGAGAACGAAAGAAAAAGGGAAACAACCTCCGGGGCTGCTGCCGCGGCCACCACCAAGGCCACGTCATTTCTTCTCCTGGCGCCTGCTCTGTTCGGACGTTCTCCGCTCCTTCGTCTCCCGACTCCGAGGGATTACGTTCCTTCCACTTTCTTCGTTTTGCGTTGGTGAGTCGTGGTGTGTGTGCGCGTTTTTGTGTTTTTCTGTGTTCACCGGGGGCGCGCGTGTCCGGCTTTTCGGGGCCAGCTGGGTGAGCCCCGAATGTGCCGGTTTCTTAGCCTCCTGTTGCCTCGGAGGTTTCCCTCCGGACTTCTAGGTGTGCTGTTTTTTTCCTGTGGCTCGTGGGTGTGCCCTCCTTCCTTTGTTTTCTGGGGTAGCACCTTAGGGTGGCCCCATGATCCCCGATGGAGGGCACGTCATCTTTAGCCCACGCGGCGTGCACTGCCTGTTAGCCTCTGAGGTTGTCTATGGCACCTTACGCTTTCGGGTGGTGCGATACGCCTATTTCCCCTTCGCTTCGCCCCGGCTGAGTCGTCCTAGTGGCGTCTTCAGTTTGTGAGGCGTCCTAAGCGACTGGGGCGTCCTAAGCCACTGAGACGCCTCCTTCTACTGAGGCGTCTCTGGTCTCTGGAGCGTCGTAAGCAGATGTGGCGTCTTAAGCATGTGGCGTCTTAAGCATGTGGCGTCTTAAGCATGCGGCGTCTTAAGCATGCGTCGTCTTAAGCTCCTAGGGCGTCTTAGGCTTCTAGGGCGTCTTAAGTTCCTAGGGCGTCGTAAGCTCCAGGGCGTTCGAAGCGCCTGGGCGTCCTAAGCCACTGAGACGCCACCTACAACTGAGGCGTCTCTGGACTCTGGAGCATCAAGCAGATGTGGCGTCTTAAGCATGCGGCGTCTTAAGCCCCTATGGCGTCTTAAACTCCTAGGCCGTCTTCCGCTGCTGTGACGTCTTACGACATCGAGGCGTCTTAAGCTCCCGTGGCATTCTAAGACACCGAGGCGTCTTTAGCTGTTAGGGCTCGTAAGCCCCTGGGCGTCTTAAGCGGTTGAGGCGTTTTAAGCAACTGAGGCATCTTAAGCTCCCAGGGCGTCTTAAGCTGCTGAGGAGTCTTAAGCCACTGGGGCACCCTAGGTTCCAGCGGCGTCTTTCTTTCGGGAGTGCCGGTCTTTGTGACTTGTTTAGGCGGTCTCCCGGCACCCGGTGGGTTTGCAGGCCGGAGACGCACGCCCGATCACCTGGCCATTCCGTGTCCCCTGCTCGGGGGGTGGTTCCCCCCTCTGATCAGCTTGGAGATGTTTCGTCAACTAAAGGCTTTGCTGCGGACCGCGGGTGGAGGGGTGCAGGATGCTCAGCCTTCTCTGACGTCCTCGAAGCCAGTGGAACTGGGCCGCGAAGACCTGGGCCAGGGCGACTCCGAATCTCTGCACTCCTTGGTTCCTCAACAGTCTTTCCCGGAGGACAACTACTTGTCTGATCGGGCTTCGTCCCGGTCCTCTTGTTTGCTTGAGGACCCCTCCCCCGACTCGGAACAGGGGATGGCTTTTGATTGGGTCGAAGTCCCCTCTTCCTTGCCGGTGTCCTTTTTGGAGGGCAAGCTGGTGGTCATGCAGTCGTAGCCTGGCTCCACGGCGCTGGTGCCCCGGACGGACTTGGAGGTCAGAGCGGGCGTTCGGGAGGATGATAGAGGTGTTCCAGTACCGGAGGGTGCAGCTGTCCAAGAGGGATACCCTTCCCCCGATCCCTTCCGTTTCGTCTACGCTGGTCTTCGACTCGGTTGACGCTTCAGGATGTTCCGTGGAAGTTTCTCAGACCGGTGATGGCAGGCGGCTGGCCACCTTTGGGGGGTCAGGAGTTTCTTAATTGGGGTAAGCTCTCCTTGGAACCTCGGCAGCTCTGGTCGGCTCAGCTGGCCAAGAAGTCTTCCCCTGGGCCCCATAGCTCCTTGTCGCCCTTCTATCTATTCCCTAACTTAGATTGTTTGGATCCTAGCGTTAGGGACTTTCTTGTGGCCCCACCTCTGAAGCAACTGGTTTTTCCCTCCCTCTGGACACTAAGGATCGACTGCTTGCTTCACTTTCTGTGTCCACTTGTGCCAGGTTGGCCCAGTTGGCTCACTGATTGAAGTGTTTCGGAGAGAAGTCGGACGATATACCCCGTGGGGAGGCTCGCTCCTCTCTGTCAGCACTTTCCACGGTGGCAGCCGGTCTTGTGCAGGCCATGTCTCCAACGGTCCGTCCTGCTTTGGAGAAGGTGGTTAACTCCCGGTTGCTGTTACGGAAGGCAGCCTTTAAGGACAAACCGACGTCTTTGGTTCAAGGTATTTCGCACCAGGACCCCTTCCATCCGGGTCTTCTGTCCGACCAGTCCGTTTAGGCCGTTTTGGCTTACCAACCACCAACTTTCCACTTGGTGGCTTCCCAGCCTTCCACTTGTAGGTGTGCGGGACGGCCCACACTCAAGAAGAGGGGGAATCCGGTTCGTTTTCCCTTTAGGCCTCCTCCTAAGCGTCGGGCTGCTCCTAGGCAAGACCTGAACCCTGCTCCTACTTAGCCGCATCGGGGTAGTAGGCGCCAAGACGGAAAGACTTCACAGTGTCCCTCCCAACACTTCTGACTCCCCAGTGCCTGGCCTCCTCTTCAGTTGGGCCGCCTCTTGACCCGCCACAGGTTGGGCGTCCAGAGTGGTACGGAGGGGTCTCACGTGGTCGTGGGTTCAACGGCTTCCCCTTCGTCGCCCCAAGTCCTTGACCAGGGTGAGGGACTCCGTCCGGGCGCATGTCCTCGAGATGCTTCGGGAGGGGATCGTGGAGCCGACGTCGTCCCCAGTCTTTCTTTCTCGCCTTTTACTGTTCCCAAGAGAGGCTTGAGCAGAGACAGACTCATCATCGATCTCAAGGCTTTGAACCGGTTTATCCGAGTTCATCATTTCAGAATGCTGACCTTGGCGCAGGTCCGTCTCCGTCTCCAAAAAGGGAACTGGTTGACCTCCCTAGATTTAAAGGACGCCTACTGGCACGTTCCCATTGCCCCCCGCTACCAAAAGTTCCTAGCCTTTCAGGTGGGGGCTCAGCGTTTCCAGTTTACTCGCCTCCCTTTCGGTCTTATCATTGCGCCCAGAGTCTTCTCCCGCTTGGCGAAGGTAGTCGCCACGGAACTGGTCGCGATGGGAGTGGACGCTCTGCTCTGATGTACCTCGACGTTTGGCTCATCGTCTCCCCTACTCACGAGGCGGCGGTGGTGGAGGTAACGACAGCGGTGTCTACAGCGCAGGAGATGGATGTCAGGGTGAACTTCGCGAAGTCCGACTTGCGTCCCACGCAGCGTCTCCGATGGCTTGGTATGAAGTGGGACACGTCTCGAGCCATGGTTCGCTTGTCCCCAGAAAATGCCGACAAGATACGTCGTCGGGTGTTCCGCGCGTCGGCCTCCAGGTTGATGACCCGACGCCAGTGGGAATCACTCCTGGGGGTGTTGAACTTCGCGGACGAGGTCTGCCCTCTCGGGCGGATCCGCCATCGCAGACTAGCTTTGGAGGTAAATTTGGTGATTCCTGTCCGGCCCCAGGACCTCCTTCACCCAGTGCCGCGTCATCTGGCCGCGGCGCTGCGTCCCTGGCTCGACAGCTCCGCCCTACGCCAATGGGTCCCGTGGCAGCCACCCCTGCCGGACTTGAGGGTTGGGGTTACCAGTCGTCCTAGGATCATCAAAATCACGGGCAGTGGGACGTAGACCTGCTGGGAGCTCACATCAACCTCAAGGAATTGCTTGTGCCCTACAAGTTCCTTCGGTCTCACAGGGACCTGCGGGATCGCAGTATTGTTTTCGAGATGGACAATACATCGGCGGTCCATTGCATCCTTCGCCAGGGATCGTCCAAGTCGGAAGCCCTCTTGTCCATTTCCGAGAAACTGTTCTTGGAGGCACATGACCGGTCGCTTCATTTCTCGGCCCTCTTTGTCTCGGGCTCGGAGAATCTTTGGGCGGACGCGCTGTCCCGGCGTCACCATACATCCGTAGAGTGGCGCCTTCGACCTCAAGTGTTCGACTCTCTCACTTCCAGATGAGGGCTTCCTCAAGTGGATCTGTTCGCCTCACCGGACACTGCCCAACTGCCCCTTTTTCTTACCAGGACAGTCAGGACAGCAGCAGGGGGTCCGGATGTCTTCTCCGAAGATTGGAACAGGTGGACCTACATTTATCTCTTTCCACCCTCGTCGACGAAAGTTCTCCTCCGAGTCTGTCAGCGCCTCAGGTCGTACAGAGGCAGGGTTCTCCTTCTGGCTTCGTGGTGGCCAGCTCAACCGTGGTTCTCCGTCCTGAGGGCCTGGTGCCCCAACCCCCTGTTTGTGGGGACTGTGTGCTTCCTCAATCCACTAACGGACAAGCTACAGTCGTCCCTCCACCTACACACTTGGAATTTCTCTGCCGAGCGCTGAGGAACCACTTCTCGGCTGCGATGGTGGAAGATATGCTTCGGGCGTTGTGTCCTTCTTCGACTCGACAGTACGAGTCTTGCTGGAGAGCTTTTCAGGCCTTCCTTAGGAAACGGGGCGCTCCCTCCGTAACAGCGGCTGTGGTCTTCAGTTTCTTGTCCTTCCTAGTACATGAGCGAGGTCGTCAGCCTCCAACTGTGGCAGTCCACCTAGCGGCTCTCTCGGCTCCCCTGTGGTATGGTTTTAATATTAGATTGGATCCGAGGGCCGTTGTTCTGTTGAAGAGGGGCCACTTCCTTCGTTACCCGATATTTATCTCATTCCTGGCGTGACATTCCCTGCGTGGCTTTAGGGGTTCTTCCAGGTAACCAGAGTTTTCCTTGACTTAAGGGGATCTCTGTTAGGGGTTTTTGTATTGTACCTAGTCTGTGTAGTTACGGTGCCCTTACTTTTGTGGGGTTTGTCTCTGGTTCTACGGGGTTTATTCTTGTATGTTTTCTAGAGTAAATATAATTGGGATCTTTTGGGTGTTATATTGTGTTTTCCTGACCTTTTTTCCCTCCTCCTTTGGAAAGTAGCAAGTGCACTAGCGAACGAGTCTCCCTAAAATTACAGCTTTGACGCCTTTGGCGAAAAGCCTATTTTTGGGGAGACGAGTGAAGCTAGTGCACACTTCGGGTCCCGCCCCGGCTTCTGTGGCCATCCACCCCTCTCGGTCAGGGGCAGGTGGTATGGTGAATGACGTGGCCTTGGTAGTGGCCGCGCAGCAGCCCCGGAGGTGGTTTCCCTTTTTCTTTCGTTCTCTTGACTAGTGCAGCCTAGACTATTCTAGATGATTTTTTGGTAGTTTTTTGGTGGTATGTTGGGCGTTCTAAGCGGTCCATTATTGCTAATGGACGAGTTTTACTACCAATATAGCAAGTGCACTAGCTTCACTCGTCTCCCCAAAAATAGGCTTTTCGCCAAAGGCATTAAAGCTGTAATTATCACCGTTATTATTTTGTTATCGGTGTTATTACCATTATCATTTTTTATTATTATTATTATTATTATTATTATCATTATTATTATTATAATTGTTATTATTATCATTATTATTATTATTATTATTATTATTATTATTATTATTATTATTTTCATTAGTAGTAGTAGTAGTAGTAGTAGTAGTAGTGGTAATAGTAAAAGTAATAGTAATAGTAGAAGTATTGGTTGTGGTGGCAGTAGTATATCATCAGCGTTACTTTCAGTACAATTTTCAATAATATTAAGCTTGGTACAAAAAGAACAAAACGTCCATAATAGATCACATGAAGAACTAGAAGATAAATGTAGAAAGTCACTAAGAGTGACTCCTCTGTGATCACGACTATGAGTGTATATAACGTATATTTAACGTGTATATAACGTGGCATAGCGAATAAGGTGGTGAGCATGGGATCGGGCTGACGTCCATGCGTAGGTTCGAATCCCACCACATGCCGTCTTGACACTTTGTCATTTGTCGAGTGGTCTAAAGTTACCTATGTACATGTCACCATGGTACCCATGATAGATGTATAATTGCCTTACACTAAACATGCGCTTGGGTGGTGATACGGGCCCTAATATGGGTACCACTATAAATAAAATTGCCTGTGCTGCTAAATGGATGGAAGTTGGACAGCGATTCCCATACCTACAGACGCTACACGCTATAACATCAAATTTTTTTTTTTTTTTTTTTCGAGAAGTACAGAATTATTGATTTATGTAATATTTCTCATTCATCTTGCCAATAGGTGTGTTGGAATCAGTGATGATAAATCATGTTTTCTAACGCACTCAGACTTAAAGGAGTGCATCACCTGACTTGGCCTTCTGTCGTGAGAAGTGCAGCAGTTGCTATCCACGCTGGGAAAGCCTTATGTTTACTCGATAATCGCTTCGTTGTTCAATTCCGTCTTTACTGTCCCCATCAATAATCGAGTAAACTAAGTAAAGAAATGACGAAATTAAAAAGAAAAAAAAAGTTGGAAAGCTTATCTGGAAAGGATTCCATTCACTAAAGCTTGAAACTCAACGTTGTGCGTTAAGCCAGTTCGTACCCAGAGACTCGACATACAGATGTAACGAAAAACAAAGGAAATCAATGGTGAATACCTGAAAAGTTCACGAAGAGTTGCCAGTTGATTTCATATCAAGATAAAATCAAACAAAATATATCATTGAAATAAATGATAAGTTGCTAATCCATACCTAATATGTGGGAGGAAGAAAATACACAATGATGATACTGTAAGTGTGGCCTTGTTGAGTAACACAATCAACATTGCACAGATCATGGAAGGGATGAGGCAAGTCCGCCGCATGTCTCGTAAATGAAAGAACGCGTGAACACCCATGAATTATTTTTGTGTTGAGTGTGCGCAGTGCGAGCATTCATATCCACAACAGGTAATTGGTTTTATGCGATATAAAGGAGAAAATAA
This sequence comes from Portunus trituberculatus, assembly GCF_017591435.1. Taxonomy (NCBI): domain Eukaryota; kingdom Metazoa; phylum Arthropoda; class Malacostraca; order Decapoda; family Portunidae; genus Portunus; species Portunus trituberculatus. Next base: position 1,562,367 of record NC_059295.1, read on the forward strand.
TTTACTGCGTTTTATTATGTTTTTCCAGCTGATGAGGTTCATTTCTAATAAGGAAGGTAATTATCATGATAATGATTGCGAATCCGAACTTGCTGGAAATCGGCAGAAATGTAAATTGATGGTTAGCGTAATAGTAGCCAAATGTGTGTGTGTGTGTGTGTGTGTGTGTGTGTGTGTGTGTGTGTGTGTAGCAGTGCATCGAAGCAAAACCTCGTCGCGTCACAAAAACTGTACATAAAGCTACCAGAATTAGAAAAGAAAATGAGTCAATCAGGCCATCGACATTCGCCAAAATTGCATTGTAAAGGAGTGTACATTTTCAAAAATACTCTTGAATAACTACATAAATAAGTAAGGTGTTATATGCAGTATTCGTAAACCAATAAAATAGGAATGAAAGAAATCAAGTATGAGTAGAACGTGATATCACTGAAGAAAGACAAAGATTATAGAGAGACAGGATTAATATTTTTGCCGCACTGAAATAGAACGCGGACGGGAGGGCAGGTGTAGGAAGTGTCTGGCATGTTTATCGGAAAGCAAAAAAAGAAATTAATAAAAACATAGAATAAGCTTTCTCCTATGCAGTGAAATATTAGAATGTACTCTTAAGGAAATATATATATATATATATATATATATATATATATATATATATATATATATATATATATATATATATATATATATATATACAACTATGCATAAAAGAAGCTCCATTCACCTGCCCAAAGGGCACCCCACTCGGTGTACTTTTCATCAACTTCTACAAGGGCACCGTTAAAGCTGCTACCCTGAAGAACTACAAACCTTCCATATAGTGCCGATATGTAGACGATATTTTAGTCCTTGCAAAAGAAAAGGAAGACATTTTACAACTAAAACAGGTCTCGGTGAAATATCTCTCTTCTTCACCATTGAAGAAGCGTGTAATGGCGGTCTCACACGTTCTTAGTTGTCCTCGTCACCGCCCAAGAAAAGGATTCGAGAGGCAGGTATATAAGAAGCATACCAACAAAAGACTTTGTTTGAACAGAGATAGTGAATGCCCACAATGTCATTTACGCACAACCATCAACGCATATGTGAAGAGAGCATTCTCGCACTGTTCATCTTGGGACAGCACCCATCAAGAATTAGAAAGACTAACACAAGTACTCGTTAACAACGGATATAAATACACAGAAATTATCAACGCCATCAAGACAGCAATTGACAATAAATATCACTATCCTATCAACACCATCAGCGACCAGAAAGAAACCATCAAATTATTTTACAAGTACCA
>NC_059295.1:1568654-1576154 GCF_017591435.1 Portunus trituberculatus
CGTCCTCGTCCTCGTCCTCGTCCTCCTCCTCCTCCTCCTCCTCCTCCTCCTCCTCCTCCTCTTCCTCCTGCTCTTCCTCCTGCTCTTCCTCCTCCTCCTCTTCCTCCTGCTCTTCCTATTCCTGCACCTCCTCCTCATCGAGAACATCACGGTCATCAGTGTAGTCTTCACTCACGTACATTTCCCTAACTCCCGTCACCCCGTCCTTCCCGTGTAGCAACTTAATCTTCATTCACTTCAATCACCTTAACACATTCCCTCATCCCGCCTTCCCCTGACCATGGCCTAGCTGTACCTCACCACCTTCACCTCACGCCACCCGCACCAATGCACTCCTCTGACACCCCCAACAAGGCCCCGTGATTGTCTCCCCACGCACCACTTCTGTACCGTGAGCTCATGACCATTAATAGCGCACTTCTTTATCTCCTTGTATTTGCTATACTCCTCTCTCCACTCTTGATATGTCTTCCGTATACACTCGCGTCTTTGCATCACCACCGAGAACCGAAGTACAGGACGTAGCTACCGTGAGTACCACTAGCCTCGCCACTTTAGCCGCCCCAGTGTCACGAGGGTGGGTCATCTCGGCTTCGCAGTCCGCCGCTCAACTCTCGTCACCCGCATCATTCTCCGCGCGCGATTCACTGCACCTGGATCCCCTTTTGACCTTCAGCAGCATCAGTGCATCACCTTTAATTATAAATACGGTCAGAGAGAGAGGGGACAAATGGAGGGGATGGAGGAAGGGGTGGAAAGTAGGCAGGAAGACAAACAGCCAGACAACCAGACAGCCAGACAGAAAGCACACAGGGTCTCTGACACGTTAACAGTAATCATTCCAGGGAAAATTAGCATAATACCTCCTCAGCTCCCCCCAAGTGGCTGATGCAAAACGCAAGAGGCACCTCCGCTTTGGGGATCCTGAGGAGGGATTGGAGAAAGAGAACAAGATACAGAAATGAGTATGTAGTTGTAAAGACATGTGAAAACTTTAATCCTGCGTTGTGATCAACAAACGGGTTTTTTTTTTTTTTTTTTTTGCAACATTATAGAAGTTTAAGTTTCTTTATGATTCTCGCAAGAGTTGCTGATTTGACGAGTAAGGCCACAATCCCTCGAGTTACATCCCGTACCTATTTATTGCTAGGTGAACAGTGAGAGCCTTCTCCTCTTAATCCCTGAGTAAAGCTTGATGCGTCCTTCAACACTTCCTCCACCTCCTCTTTTTTCACCACCTGTTCGGTCCGAGGACACAACACAGCAGAAGAAACTATCGAAAATCTGTAAACAATGTCATTTTTTGTGACTGTTTACATATGACGCTACATCTTTCCATTCATTATTAGAGGAAATGCTGACTTTCGAAAAAGCCAAACGAAGGGGCATGTCTTTCTTCTTCTGTAAGATGCGACTGACGAATCGGTAAGTTGACGGTGCCGGATGATCATGTTCATTTGTCCATGTTTATTTTCTTTATTTATCTGCTACTAAGTATTAGATAAATAAAAAAATAAATAAACATGGACAAATGAAGGTGATCATCTGGCACCTTCAAATAATAGAGTGGAAATTTTTCATTTAATTATTTTCTACTTGTCTTGATATTGTCTGTGATAAGTCTGTTACACCTTTTGGTTGGAGTCAGTGTCTTGATGTCTCAGTGTTTCGTTACCATCATCATCATTTTATTGTCAACACCTCGTTTATACCGTCGCTGTTTTGTTGCCGTCACTGTTTTGTTGCCATCACTGTCTCGTTGCCATTACTGTTATCATTATAAGCATTATTAACGTCACTGGATTCTCCATTCTTGCATAACCATGATCAAGCAGTAGCATTTCGAATAACTCTTAGTAGATCTGTTTATCTAAGGAACATTATTTTGTCGGCCAACATTAAAAAGTAAATATTTACATGTCGTTTAAGATAATTTTTCAATTTGGGCAAAATTTTGGAAGACGTGAATGCTTTCTTATAAAAAGGTACGTACTTATACTATATTGCAAAACATTTTTCTTCATTTATTCACACTGGACTAGAAAAGCGGAAGGTTGTGTCTTGTTCGTTTTGTTTAATAAAATAATAACATAAAGAAAACTACGTTACGTTAAGTATGAACGACGCCTTCGCCACTAATGGGCGGAAGCTGAATAGCGTTTCCCACATAGTATGTCTATAGGCGCTACAGGCCATAACATAAACACACACACACACACACACACATTGTAGTTGCACCCGTAACACCTTAGCAGGCAGACAGGAGGCCACACTTGACCTTTTGCACCGTGTATACTGATGGTAACTTTCTCAGGGCGGCGTGCAAGCACTCTAACTTGGTAATTCTTTAATGCATCCCACAGCGACGCTCTTCAACTCGCACACCAACACTCACCTCCCTAGAATGGGCGAGACATACTTCCTCCCTTACTCAAGGTATTCAGATTACTACTGAAACAATCGCCGGTGTTTGCATAGCTGCTATGAGTTGTCTGCGTCACGGTGCAGCGCAGGGAAGTGTTATTATTTTTTTTTTATTTCCTTTTTTTTTTCTTTGTGTGTGTGTGTGTAGCTGCCGAGGTACGAATATGATACTGTTCTTCTCTGCTTGTCATGATTTTCATTTTCATCAAATTTGTTCATGTTTTTCTATGATTTTTCTCCTCGTATATTCGTCTGTTTACCTCTGTGTCAGTTTCTATATCTTTTTATCTATTAATATCCGTCTCTCTCTCTCTCTCTCTCTCTCTCTCTCTCTCTCTCTCTCTCTCTCTCTCTCTCTCTCTCTCTCTCTCTCTCTCACATCATTGTAAAATCCTCTATCAAGTTTTCTCTTCCGCCATCACACATATTACCATTTTTCACAGGACATCTTTTTTTCCATTTACCTTTTTTTTCTGCCATTTTTCTTCTCTTTAGCCTCACGATATAGTGTCAAAAATGAACATTAGTCAACATAGACGAAAAGTGCAGCAACTGGAAGAGTAAGGTCAGGTGAGAGCCGAGCAAAGTGCTGCATACTAATTTGTTGATTAAGATACTTTCCATGATCCACGTTGGCTCAGAATCCTGCACGATAGATAGGAAGGCACATGTTTCCTCCCCTCCCACTCCCACTCTTTCCTGTGAAGTGTGTGATACGAGACACCTGCTACCAGAGTAGTTGCAGAAGGTGCGGGAAATATGTTGCAATTATTGACACTAGGATTCTTTGTTTACGTACGGAGATTTATTAGAATCCTACATGATAGATAGGAAGGCGCATGCTTTCCCCGCTCTGTGCTGTGAAATGTGTGATACGAGGCACTACCTACGTACTTACAGAAGGTGCGAGAAATATGTTGCCATTATTGACACTAAGATTCTTGGTCTACGAAGGGAGACTTATCATCAGAATCGTACATGATAGATGGGAAGGTGCATGTTTCTTTTTCCCTTCCGTGATATGTATGACACGAAATTAATAAAGGTGCAGGAGGTGTGGTCCCATAATTGAATCGTTAAGATTGATTGTACTTATAGTATACACATGAATTGAGTTGACCTCTTTCTTATTAGTAGAGTTGCCCTTCGTTACTATCTAGCGGCCCGTCAAAAGATCAATAAGAAAGTGGGTTTTTGCATGGATACAGAGAGAGAGAAAGAGAGAGAGAGAGAGAGAGAGTGAGTGTGAGTGTGAGTGTGTGTGTGTGTGTGTGTGTGTGTATGTGTGTGTGTGTGTGTGTTGTGTGTGTGTTGATCTATTTTAGACACTAGTTCAAAAAATGTAGATAAGTTGGACTTGGTGATTATGGCTAAAACTTCCACGGTAAAACTTTGAGATTGGAAATGGTAATGTCTTTTTGCTACTTCACTCTCCACAGGCGGTATTGCCAGTCTCATTTTGTTAAATAAACTTCATTTTTTTTCTACAAAATAAAGATAATTGCAGTCATTTAGTCCATTAGTAGTGCACTTTTATATAGCCGGAGAAATATTGCCGGAACAATTTCCCCTTTCAAATACCATGATCAGCCTTTAGAAATAACAATTTTTGCCGCATTGAAAGCATTGATAATCTTATTCGAGCCTATTTTGAAACTAATTCACCGATTGAAGCATGCATGTAATACACACACACACACACACACACACACACACACACACACACACACACACACACACACACACACACACACACACACACACACACACACACACACACACACACACACACTTACTTTAACAGCTTCCGTCACCAACGCATACAGTATAGTACAACGTATGATTGCTGCTGATGCTCTCTCTCTCTCTCTCTCTCTCTCTCTCTCTCTCTCTCTCTCTCTCTCTCTCTCTCTCTCTCTCTCTCTCTCTCTCTCTCTCTCTCTCTCTCTCTCTCTCTCTCTCTCTCTTAGTTTAATTTTCTTATCATATTTTAAGAATGGTGAGAATGGACAACCAATCATTTGTCTTTCATAACACAATAATCTCCCAAGTACAAGCGATTCCTTATGATTGAAGAAGGTTCGTTCCATGTACTCTCACATCTCAGAAATAGCCACCGTTAGTGGAGGCTGGACGGATGCATGATTGGTTCTAGGATATAAAAATAATAACAGTTTTCCTATCAGCACAAGACTGATGACAGAAACACCTACAGCAGCAGGTCTAGATGACAAAATAAGGGAACAGGAGGGGCTCAAAACGGAAGGGACACAGCTCTCATTCATTCCGCTCAGCACACACAGCCAGCACGGACTAGCGAGTGTGACAAGAGGGTCGTAAAAAGTCAAAAAAGGTCACAGATCGTAAAAAGAAAATATATAAATTCGTAGAAGATATCTTCTTTCCTATATACAAATAAAAAGGGAGATAAAATCCAACTGAGTTTTGATTTGGTGGATTACGATGTGGATGTTTTATGAAAATAGTTTATTTGTAGGAATCATGCAACCTACTTTCCTTCCAATACCCAGTAATGAAAAAGCAAAATTTTGCATATCTTTGAATTAATGATGCATTAGGTTTTAATTGGAATGTTTTTTGCATCCTTTTTGCAACTCTCTCTCTCTCTCTCTCTCTCTCTCTCTCTCTCTCTCTCTCTCTCTCTCTCTCTCTCTCTCTCCAATACTTCTCGTCCGTTTTCACTTTTGCCCTTCCCCCTACATCTTCTCCCTCAGGCATTCCGAAATCGAATTACTGTTATTTTTCTCGCAAATGAGAATAAAACTTTAATGCCTGGCTCACTAATCGTTGTCTTCTTTCCATACAATATTTTCTAACCAAATAACGCTCCAGCACTCACTGCCTCTACCTTTCCATTTGTTTTTCTTTTTCTTTTCCTTTCTCTCTGGACCCAACGCCAGCCATTCCCCAGGGTCTCTTTATCAATAAATGGATACACCTTTCAGCCCACTGGGGACTCAACCCTCCCTCACCAAACCAAATTATCGTTCGATGCTGAAATCACCTTCCGAATGCTTTTTACTTTTACAGATTTTTTTTTTTTTTTTCCATTCCTACTTTTCCTTCTTCATTTTTTGTTTCCTCTCTAACGTTATAAGGTTATAAGATTTTCCTGCCAATTTGAATCTCTCTCTCTCTCTCTCTCTCTCTCTCTCTCTCTCTCTCTCTCTCTCTCTCTCTCTCTCTCTCTCTCTCTCTCTCTCTCTCTCTCTCTCTCATATTGTCAAAACTGTCCACTATTTCATTGAACTTATGTAATTTGAATTACATATTCAATGGTGTAGAATTATCAATTCACACTTAGAAAATAAATCTCAGTCTTCAGAAAGGTCAGCTTGTTATTTTGATATCGATCAACTTCGTAAACACGCCTTCATCCCCAACTTTCCATCCATATCCTAGTAGGCAGACCTATACTTATTTTTGTCTTTATTTCCTGCGAGGTATTTTGATCATAGCACTGTACCACCTTTGTACTTTGGCATTTTGGAAAGAAAGTAATGAAGACAAGTGGCAAGTAATCCAATTAAGCTTTGTCGTTTTTTGTCTAAGATAACAGTTTTGTGAAATGTTCTCTATTAGAACCATAGAAAATGCATATAATGATGTTTTTATATATAATATATATATATATATATATATATATATATATATATATATATATATATATATATATATATATATATATATATATATATATATATATATATATATATATATATATATATATATATATATATATATATATATATATATATATATATATATATATATATATATATATATATATATATATATATATATATATATATATATATATATATATAAAAATCATCATATATATATTATATATTCTAATATATAATATATATATATATGTTTATATATATATATATATATATATATATATATATATATATATATATATATATATATATATATATATATATATATATATATATATATATATATATATATATATATATATATATATATATATATATATATATATATATATATATATATATATATATATATATATATATATATATATATATATATATATATATATATATATATATATATATATATATATATATATATATATATATATATATATATATATATATATATATATATATATATATATATATATATATATATATATATATATATATATGTGTGTGTGTGTGTGTGTGTGTGTGTGTGTGTGTGTGTGTGTGTACTTAAACACGCAAGATATATATTTTTTTTTTTCACAAGTATACAATTTTTTTGTATGCATCTAAGGAATTCAAAATGTTTCAAAAAGAAGCATTGTACCGTGTGTAGTACCCTGTTAGATTGGGCGAAATTAAGGGATTATTATAGTCCGCATGCTACACGTGACATTTTTCATTAAGCACTTTCTGCCTGTATTTTTAAGTAGTAGTAGCTGCACACATGTAGTAGACAATCTTATATTAAATGCCGTTGCTTTTGAAGTATGTTTCTATGGCATACCTACTGGAAAGCAGAGGAGTGCTCGAGTCCACCAGTGAGGCTACTGTATATAGCGGTGCCTCAAGTATATTCTTTTATGTGGCTTCAGAATGCCTCTGACCTCTGCTTGCCTTGTGCTGCTGCTTCCCTGTTCTCTCAGCTGTCAAGGAAGTTGTATTTCTTCTTAGCGCATTTGTGATCTGTTCCCTTCCTTCTCATTCCTGTTGAAAGATAATAAGCTACGATGCTATTTTACGTCAGGACATGCAAAGCCTGTTGCGTTTTCGAAGCTTATCAGTCTTACAAGAAATGGAAAGCGTTTTATTTATATATATTCAAAACACGAATTTTAGTACATTATCAAGTGAAGTCAGTACTGAATAGCACTGTCCAAAACCAAAACCAGAGAGCATATTATGATATCGTACCGACATTCTAATGTGTACTTCTTTTGTCTGACCAGCGCCCAACACATGTTCCATTATTTTGTCGGCCATCCGTAGTGAATCGTTTGTGTTTTGCTAAGAGGCTAAGTTGCTGTAGTAATTTCAATAGGAAATGTGTATAAAGGTA
>NC_059295.1:1586154-1591154 GCF_017591435.1 Portunus trituberculatus
CACGGTTTTGAAAACTAACCAGCTACTATCATTGCGTAATAAAGAGGGATGGATGTGCTGGCGGAGATGGTTGCAAGTCACACTGGGAATATCATTATTGTACAGATTAATTTCTTCGAGTTCTGACTTCGACAATATACATCCTTGGTTTGTTTTATATATTTTTTTTTTCTTGCTCTTATGTTTTTTTTTCTTTCCCTTGCTTTTTTTGTTTCTTCTTCTTTTTCTTCTTTTTCGTCTTATTATTATTATTATTATTATTATTATTATTATTATTATTATTATTATTTATTATCATTCTCTCTCTCTCTCTCTCTCTCTCTCTCTCTCTCTCTCTCTCTCTCTCTCTCTCTCTCTCTCTCTCTCTCTCTCTCTCTCTCTCTCTCTCTCTCTCTCTCTCTCTCTCTCTCTCTCTCTCTCTCTCTCTCTCTCTCTCTCTCTCTCTCTCTCTCTCTCTCTCTCTCTCTCTCTCTCTCTCTCTCTCTCTCTCTCTCTCTCTCTCTCTCTCTCTCTCTCTCTCTCTCTCTGTAGTAAGTGTAGCATATATCACGCTGCTCTTCCTCATGGTGACAATCTTGCAATTAGACACTTTCAAAACGAGATTAGCGAGGTGAGCGAGAGACACGTGTGCAGCGGGAGGCACAAGGAACGAGGAATCACGGCGCCACGTATCATCTGGCAACTCAAAATGCATCTTTCTATATTTCAGTTCAGTCGTGTTGAGCAGATATTTTTCATAGCAGCTCTGCGGTGAAAATGCCATTACGCAATGATTTACTACACTTTTTTTTTCATTGACCTCTGAGTGAAAATTATGCTTGTTTCTCTCTCTCTCTCTCTCTCTCTCTCTCTCTCTCTCTCTCTCTCTCTCTCTCTCTCTCTCTCTCTCTCTCTCTCTCTCTCTCTCTCTCACACACACACACACACACACACGGTGTGTGTTGTGTGTTGATGTGGTCTCAGACCTACCCGAAAATCGGTATATGAGCTCTAAGCTCGCTCCGTAATGGGGAAGACTGGCTGGGTGACCAGTAGGTGACCGAGGTGAATTACACACACACACACACACACACACACACACACACACACACACACACACACACACACACACACACACACAGCCGGGTTCGAGTCCCGGCGCGGCGAGGCAAATGGGCAAGCCTCTTAATGTGTGGCCCCTGTTCACCTAGCAGTAAATAGGTACAGGATGTAACTCGAGGGGTTGTGGCCTCGCTTTCCCGGTGTGTGGAGTGTGTTGTGGTCTCAGTCCTACCCGAAGTTCGGTATATGAGCTCTGAGCTCGCTCCGTAATGGAGAAGACTGGCTGGGTGACCAGCAGGCGACCGAGGTGAATTACACACACACACACACACACACACACACACACACACACACACACACACACACACACACGGGAGGCGGTGGCTTAGTGGATAAGGCGGTGAGCGTGGGATCGGACAGACGTTCATGTGTATAGGCTCGAATTTCACCACGTACCGCCTTGAAACTTTGCCATTTGTCGATTGGTTTAAAGTTACTTACATGTCACCTTGATACTCAGATTCTACGTGGTTACACCAAACATGCGCTTGGGTGGTGATATGGGCCCTAATATGGGTACCACTATAAATGAAATTGCCTGCGCCACTAATGGGTGGAAGCTGGACAGCTCTTCCAATACTCCTCAAGTATACCTACAGGCGCTATAGGCCATAACATAAAAAAAAAAAACACACACACACACACGCCCGGTAGTTCAGTGGTTAGAGCACTGGTTTCACAAGCCCAAGGACCGGGGTTCGATTTCCCGGCCGGGTGGAGACATTTGGGTGTGTCTCCTTTCACGTGTAGCCCCTGTTCACCTAGCAGTGAGTAGGTACGGAATGTAAATCGAGGAGTTGTGACCTTGTTGTCCCGGTGTGTGGTGTGTGCCTGGTCTCAGGCCTATCCGAAGATCGGAAGTAATGAGCTCTGAGCTCGTTCCGTAGGGTAACGTCTGGCTGTCTCGTCAGAGACTGCAGCAGATCAAACAGTGAAACACACACACTGTGACACCGCGTAGTGTAGTGGTTACCACGCTCAGCTCACAACCGATAGGGTCCGGGTTCGAGTCCCGGGATTTGGCGAAGCTAATGTGCAAGTCTCTTAATGTGTAGCCCTTGTTCACCTAGAAGTAAATAGGTACGGGATGTAACACGTGGGATTGTGGCCTCGCTTTCCCGGTGTGTGGAGTGTGTTGTGGTCTCAGTCCTGCTCGAAGATCGGTCTATGAGCTCTGAGCTCGCTCCATAATGTGGAGGGCTGGCTGGGTGACCAGCAAGCGACCGAGGTGAACACACACACACACACACACACACACACACACACACACACACACACACACACACACACACACACACACTACACGGCCCGGTAGCTCAGTGGTTAGAGCACTGGCTTCACAAGCCAGAGGACCGGGGTTCGATTCCCCGGCCGGGTGAAGATATTTGGGTGTGTCTCCTTTCACGTGTAGCCCCTGTTCACCTAGCAGTGAGTAGGTATGGGATGTAAATCGAGGAGTTGTGACCTTGTTGTCCCGGTGTGTGGTGTGTGCCTGGTCTCAGACCTATCCGAAGATCGGAAATAATGAGCTCTGAGCTCGTTCCGTAGGGTAACGTGTGGCTGTCTCGTCAGAGATTGCAGCAGATCAAACAGTGAATTACACACACCTGGGCGACGAACGTTATGGGTCCTGCTTAAGCGCGTGGGTGTGGCAGTAATCTCGGACAGCAGATAATGTAAAGTCACTCCCAGCTTTTCTGTGTTGAAAAAAGAGTCCCCATGTGTATGCAGGTTTGGTGAAATATGGAAGGTTGTGGTGTCATGGGAGGTGACCGCTAATTGCCGTGCGGAAGTCCAATTGAGGAGAAGTTGGTTAATAATAATTTCTTTAGAATGCGCCGTATGTTTTGGCTGAAATTTGACATGAGTATCAATGATATGTCAACAAGGGATTGTTTGATCCAATGGCAGAATCATTTGTTATCGTTGAAAATATTTAATCTGACTGCTATAAATGTACTTAGTTTAGTGACCACAATCATCAGTTACTCTAAAGTTGTTTTGCATTAGCCTAGAATAGACGAAAAACTGTTCCAAGGGTACCACATGTGATGGATGGAGGATCTACAAAAAATCAATTGTGTACCTATAAGTTTTGTCATTACTAAAACTGGTGGTGCGATTGGTGTACGTTAATTCTGTCGAAATGCAGGTGTGAGTCTTTGAAATACCAAAATTATATTAAAAAGTACTTTAGAAAGCTTGTAAAAACTCATAATCTGTGCAGTAACCACGAAGGTTGGCACAAAATCTTGCATTGCGTACATTAAAGTTTCTGTTCACATTTGAGTTAGACAGCTTTATCCCGCTTTGTTGCGTTTTGTTAACTGTTTATTGCTACGTCATTGCATGAGCGTATCATTCGACCAAGAAAAAAAGAATGAGCTCAACCCAGCTGATGAAAAAGCTTTATGTAATAAAAACTTTCTCTGAATATTAAAGATTGTCATATATCACTTCTATGAAAATCTCTCTCTCTCTCTCTCTCTCTCTCTCTCTCTCTCTCTCTCTCTCTCTCTCTCTCTCTCTCTCTCTCTCTCTCTCTCTCTCTCTCTCTCTCTCTCTCAGAGAGAGAGAGAGTGTGTGTGTGTGTGTGTGTGTGTGTGTGTGTGTGTGTGTGTGTGTGTGTGTGTGTGTGTGTATATGTGTGTGTGTGTGTGTATGCGTGTGTGTGGGGGGGTGATGTGGGTGTGGGTGTGGGTGGATGTGGGTTTGGGTGGATGTGGGAATGTAAAGTGAATTTCTAAAACATAACTTAGTTGAATCTCCCTGTGTAATTTTTGAGACGTAGTTCTTCGAGGTCACCTTCACAGCCAGTGGTGAGACACTGTGTGCACCGAAGTTAAACTACTGCAGACACTGTGTCAGATCCCAGAGAGGAGCAAATCTAGGACTTCCGCGACAAATGGTCCATTTCCACTAGGTCCGCATGGCACTGTAGGGATGTGGTAATCATGATTAATGAGACAACTCAAGGCAGCACACTTACTGAGTTAGGTTTGATTTCAGCCACTCAGTAAGTTTTTTTCTTATTGCACCTGTTCATTTTAGTCCCTCTAATCCTTGGAATGTGTAAGCCTTTTCCAATCATTTACTTGACCCTTTGCTTCATCGACCTCTTTCATTCGTTTTGTCAGTTCCTGTTGATGAAGTAATAACTCTTCCAATTGTGAGGAATTTTCGGTTCTCCCTTGTAGAAACTGCCTACAATCTGTTACTCTTTATTGAGCAGCCTCATTTTCATTGGGACCATTTATCTCCTGCCCGCAATTTTGATACCTCATCCTTCACCATCACCTCACTGTTCATAAAAGTACAAAGCAATATAACGTCTCCTTTCCACTTGATATATTTGTTATTTTCATATTATATATAACAGTTTTCTCTACGTTCTTTTTTGTGACCTTGTAATCATCTTTAATCTTGATCTCTTTCTACATCAATCGCTGAACTATTCCCTAATGTCATGCATTTATATTTTGTATTTTGGCATATTTTATCTACTAGTTCATTCATAGATATAGCGTGTTTTGTCTTCGCTTCATCTCTAACCAGAGCATCTAATTTCTTACAAAATTCTGTGTCTGGGGAGGCGATAGATCGATGTCGTAGATGTGGGATAGTTCACTAGTGCTTAATTATGATGTGTGTGTGTGTGTGTGTGTGTGTGTGTGTGTGTGTGTGTGTGTGTGTGTGTGTGCCTATGTGTGTGTGCCTATTTGTGTGTGTGTGTGTTTGTGTGTGTGTGTGTTTCACTGTTTGATCTGCTGCAGTCTCTGACGAGACAGCCAGATGTTACCCTACGGAACGAGCTCAGAGCTCATTATTTCCGATCTTGGGATAGGCCTGAGACCAGGCACACACCACACACCGGGACAACAAGGTCACAACTCCTCGCT
>NC_059295.1:1598654-1626154 GCF_017591435.1 Portunus trituberculatus
TCCCCGGCCGGGTGGAGATATTTGGGTGCGTCTCCTTTCACGTGTAGCCCCTGTTCACCTAGCAGTGAGTAGGTACGGGACGTAAATCGAGGAGTTGTGACCTTGTTCTCCCGGTGTGGTGTGTGTGCCTGGTCTCAGGCCTATCCAAAGATCGGAAATAATGAGCTCTGAGCTCGTTCCGTAAGGTAACGTCTGGCTGTCTCGTCAGAGACTGCAGCAGATCAAACAGTGAATTACACACAGTGACTCATTCATATGTCGTTACTAAGTTTCTAACATTCCACCATTCACAGTTTCTTATTTGTTTACTATGTATTTGTACTTCATAGTCACTATCACAGATAACAGTAGATCTGGATTTGACACGAAAATCGCCGCGCTGCAGTAACGTACCCAAAGCCGGAGAACTGACCTTAAATTTCAAACCTCGAAATCTCAGCTCCTAGCCAACATGAATCTATGAAAATCACTGTGAAGCAAGCTAACTGTGTTTAATTCAATGCCTGAAAGCGATACCTAAATCCATACAACCGTGTCATTGTACCGCTCAGTTATACGAGTCAAACACGAGAATTTATATAGTACCAGGTGGATGTTTAAATACAACTTTAAGCTTACAGCTGTATTTCAAACACAAAATGCAAATTTTTTATCACTTATAAATTACTTTACATGGTTTTGGCTGTCCACTTGCTCATCTCTTCTTCACACCTGTGAGTTTACGCCTCTTGTCATCACTCTGTGACCGTGTGTTACCTCCTGTGGCGACACCAGGTTTGCGCTTTATTTTTTTTTTTTACATCATTAACGCGAAGAAATATATCGCAGTAGTCACTATCAGTCACTGCCTAGGCATTGTTTCCTACCATTCTAGTCACTATTAATCATTCATCGGTTTGTTGCAGTCACGTTAGTAATCAGGTGAGTTTAACACTTAACAGCACTCCACAGTACACTTCCACGTCACAGTGATGTCAATAACATGTCACTGTTCTTCACCAGTGTCACTATCTTTTCCCAAACTGACTATCTATATGGCACCAGATGTCATAACTGCAGTCATTGCCACCAGTTGCACGCGTCTCGGATTACGTCCCAGTTACAGCCTCTCACTCTGCCATTTTGTGTGACCTCTCATTATATTTCACTGTAGTGTTTCACATTGTACGCCTCAAGTCACCACTAGCAGTTCTTCTCCACTGTACCACTGACTTAACTCCGCATACAACACTCAGCGTCACCCTACACACGTCACGGTTGGATACACCACTCACAATGTTAAATCTGTGTGCATTACACCACTCACAATGTTCACTCCTTATTCACCTCACTGTACTTCATTACTCGCTGCGCAGTGACATCACTAGCGACTGCATCACACACGCGCATAATAACATTTTCATGTGAGCCTCGACACAAGCTCTTCACACTTTCACTGTAAATCCATTGTTGGACAAAACTCTTTCAACAGCATTCACATTTCACTGTTTCATTGTCTCCACAGATATGTAAAAATGCCTGAACATGCACGTAACAATTATAACCCCTCATTCTTGGCTGCAGCGGTATCCCTAGCATGACTGACTTGAACCTAGTGACTGTCACTGCCCGTTGGCTTGAGATTTTGAAATGACTAATTCGCAGTAGACATGGGTGTATACAACTTGCCAAAAATATGTACATAATAATAATAATAATAATAATAATAATAATAATAATAATAATAATAATAATAATAATAATGTTTCCTCCAGGAAACCGAGCCCTTAATCTGGTGCACCTCACAGCCTCCACAAATGCACACGCCTTCCCACTGCTGCGGTATTTAGTAATGATTAGCATTTCCTTAAAAATACTGTATAAAACTTTACAAAATTATAACTTTAACAGTCAGCTGCCGCGTACTACCAGTCGACCGCAGCAGTGGTGGCGCGGCTCCGCACTCCCGTGTCAAATCCAGATCTACTGTTATCTGTGTCACTATGTAAAATTCGCTCACTTCTCCTGTCCTTCCCCTAGATTCTAGACACATTACGTTGTGTACGTTTGAAAGGAAATGAATACGTGATATTATTTGCTTTAGTTTTACTAGATAATTAATTTATTAGACACATCAATATAAGCTCTGTCTGAACTCTAAAGTCTGTAAGCACTAGGCAGTACTCTGCGAGTCTGTGACTGCGTGTCTCTATATTACTCTATAATCTATAGGTTGTGCAATGCATAGAACACATCCGTATCCACACATCCTCTGTAGAGTGCGGATGCGGATGCGGATATAATTTTACCACAAATGCGGATGCGGATATCCGGTACATCTCTAATATATATATATATATATATATATATATATATATATATATATATATATATATATATATATATATATATATATATATATATGGTATATCACCTTGACAATGCATCAATAATTAAGTTTGGTCAAATTAGAAATCTATTTTAGAAAAAAAAAAATTTAGACCTACTAATGTACATTTCAGTTTTTGTGCGACTTGGAGGTTAAGAGCCTATTATTACAATTCATCTTTTTTATTGCCTAATCCTTATCTATATTTTACTTTTCTCGCCAAACTTTTTGAAATCGTACTGTCAATAACGTTAAATTTTCTTCATTAACTCGCCTCTCTACATTGATTTCAAGGGTCTTTTGGTGCAAAATTGTCTTTCATGGAATAGCAATAGAATCTCGGGAAGGTCATTTTGCATCTGAATTAAGTTTAATTCTCCTCACTAATTTCGGAAACTAACATTCTGAAGATAGTCTATAGCAGTAGTTCCCAACCTGTGTTACACATAGTACCACTAGTGATACGCGAAGACCTTCCAGGTGGTACATGAGCACTTTCAGGATCATATGCGATTTTTTGTTAAATTAAATAAATTTATTGCCCCAAAAAATTAGTATTGCCTTACACAAGATAATCTGGGATCGATCAGCAGGCTGAGAAGAAACAGATGTATTCCTTGCATTAAACTGAATTGTGTTTCTTGTAGTTAGTTCATTTGTGTTCTACTTGTGATTGAATTTATATTTGCTGGAATTGAGTTTTCTTTAACCTGGCGGTACACGGTGACTTTACGGGACCTCCAAGTGGTATTCGCTCAAGAAAATTTTGGGAGCCACTGGTCTATAGTATCAATCTTTTTTTTTTTTTTTTCTTCTTCCTTAGCATCACTTTGTGTATAAATCTTGATTTCCACATCCTTTCCCCCCTTCATTATGCTGCGTTAGTACTGCCTGTTTACTTCCTGTGACTATCACTCCTTTGTGTTTTCTCTGCAGCTTTCACACTTTGTTCTCACATTAAAGTTCATAGTTTCAGTGTCATCTAATTTACCACATAAGACTTGAAATACGGCATTTTCATAAAAGATTCTCTCTCTCTCTCTCTCTCTCTCCTACAACATTTTCAAAGATATTTGAAACCCTTATGAAAAAAACATCTAATGCATTATCTGGAAAACAAAAACATTCTAAATCCCTCCCAATATGGTTTTCGGCAAAACAAAAACACTTTTACAGCACTTGATAAATTTTCTAATGATGTGTTTTATGCCATAGATAACAAATCATCAGATGTATCAATCTTCATTGACTTTGCTAAAGCATTTGACAATGTAAACCATAAAATTCTTTTGAACAAAATGCATCAGTATGGAATTCGTGGGCAAATTCTTTTATGGTTCAAAGATTACTTAGCAAATAGAAAACAATATATTATTTTAGATAATGAAAAGTCTTCCACAACAACACCCACACTTGGTGTTACACAAGGTAGTGTCTTAGGTCCCTTATTGTTTCTAATTTATATTAATGACATTTCAAATATTTTTTTCCGGATCTAAAACAATATTATTTGCAGAAGACATGACTATTTACTTGTCAGGTCCAAACCCAGATCAACATATACATAATGCTAATGATGAACTAAAAAATCTTTCTGTATGGTGTCTAAGCAACACTCACTATCAATACAACGGAAACTTACTTCATGCTATTTGCAATAAAACAAACTTTAAATCTTCCCCAGTTATATATAAATGATAAAAAAAAATTTAAGAACTGATAAAATTAAATTTCTTGGTGTTACCTATGATGATTCGTTAACTTTTAAACATCACATAAATAACCTGACCTTGAAAGTATCAAGACACGTTGCTCTACTTTATCAAGTAAAAGAATACATGCCACAAGAAATACTTAAGACCATTTATTGTAATCCAATATGGTGCACAACCTATTCAACTTTTTTTATTCCTTAAATAACAACTCAAGAAAATAGTAAGAATAATAATAAATAGTAATTTCTTAGAACATACAAATCCTCTCTTCAAAGAAACAAAAATGTTAAAACTAGATGACATTACTAAATTAGTTATCGCTACTAACATGTATTCAAATAAGGACAAAATACAGACCCTCCTTCCATCTCATGACCACAACACACGCAATCGTGATAACCTCATCACCCCTTACAAAATTTCAGCACATAGTTTCTTATCTAGGGCCTCATGTATGGAACTCTGTGCCTCTCCAAATTCAGAATGCACCCTGTCACCACATTTAAAAGAAAATTTAAAAACCAGATCTTAGCGACCTACTTATTTGAAATATTACCTCATGCACTACCTTGTATTAAAATCATCAGTATGCTAATGTTATTGTTTCTACCTTGCATATTGGAGAATATTTGATATTCCTATATAATTATATGTATTATTTATTATTGCTATTTATCATATTATCTGTATTATTTATATTCATTATTATTATATCTGTATCTGTAATAACCGCATATTTATTTATATATATTTATTTTGTAACCATGTGTTTATACAATTATTTTTATAAATCATATTAACTATCAATGAGACTGAACTGTATGTACTGTACATGTTGTATCCTTGTTGCCATCTGCCACACTGCATCTATCATTTCTTACCACTTTGCCTAAAAAACTCTGCTTTAAAAAGGCTAACTACATTCACACTATGTATATATCTCCAAATTGTAACTCTTAGTTATTAATAAATGTTCAAATGATTCTCTCTCTCTCTCTCTCTCTCTCTCTCTCTCTCTCTCTCTGTGTAATTTTCTACATCACATATAGTTACCTTCCCCTATCTTAATTTCCATGTTATTTTTTACTCAAAGTTCAATATCAACAATGCCTTTCTCTGTTAGATATAACTGATTTTGTGAGCGAGGGCGTGAGCGCGCGCGCGCGCACACACACACACACACACACACACACACACACACACACACACACACACACAACCACACCGCTTAGTGTAGTGGTTAGCACGCTCGGCTCACAATCGAGAGGGCCGGGTTCGAGTCCCGGTAAGCGGCGAGGCAAATGGGCAAGCCTCAATGTGTGGCCCCTGTTCACCTAGCAGTAACTAGTTACGGGATGTAACTCGAGGGGTTGTGGCCTCGCTTTCCCGGTGTGTGGAGTGTGTTGTGGTCTCAGTCCTACCCGAAGATCGGTCTATGAGCTCTGAGCTCGCTCCGTAATGGGGAAGACTGGCTGGATGACCAGCAGGTCACCGAGGTGAATTACACACCATACTGCAAACAAGAAAATTATTGCACATACACAGTCATGTATACATACGTGTATGTGAATGAGTGTTCTCAAGTACAAAAAAAAATATCGAAACCAGTATTATCTCTCAGTGCAGACAAATGATAATTTGATGATAATTTGAGATGAATTACACACACACACACACACACACACACACACACAAATGTTTTTATAAACATTCATGAAGTCATCCTTCTGGGTGATGAATAGGGGTGGTTGGTTCGCTCCACAAAATATGACCCTTTTATTGTCGTGGAGATTTCATCTAACATCATTTTTCGTGCGAGACAGGAAACAAAAGCGGAATCTTGCGAGGTTCACTGTATCTTGTAACGGAATCACTACAGTATTGCTTTCTCTATGTAAGACATGGTACGTCTTGCTGTGATCGGGATGAAATAAACAATCATCTGAAAGGTAAAGATGATCTAAGGAATTCCACTTAGTTTGATGAGGACACAAGATCTTTGATGACACGCCAAAATAATGAGTGTGTGTGCAAACGTGTCAGGCAAGGCGAGAACCGATAATGGAAGGTGAGAGTGCATCCCAGAAGACCGACAGCAGTGGCGAAAAAATAAGAGATAAAAAAAAATTGGTATAAAAAAGAAAAAAAAATAACGGAAAATGTAAACCAACTTTAAAAGTGACTCGAGAGAGAAATGCTTTTCAAGTCTGGGCTTGATGAAATGTTTCATGCCGGTTGATTCATTCTTGTGGTACCTCTCTCCAGGAAGACGGTTAAGAACTGTCCATTTTGGACCACCTAAGTATCTGACTACACACACACACACACACACACACACACGCACACACACTGCGTAGTGTAGTGGTTAGCACGCTCGACTCACATTCGAGAGGGCCGGGTTCGAATCCCGGCGCGGCGAGGCAAATGGGCAAGTCTCTTAATGTGTGGCCCCTGTTCACCTAGCAGTAAATAGGTACGGGATGTAACTAGAGGGGCTGTGGCCTCGCTTTCCCGGTGTGTGGAGTGTTTTGTGGTCTCAGTCTTACCCGAAGATCGGTCTATGAGCTCTGAGCTCGTTCCGTAATGGGGAAGACTGGCTGGGTGACCAGCAGACGACCGAGGTGAGGTGAATTACACACACACACACACACACACACACACACCGCGTAGTGTAGTGGTTAGCACGCTCGATTCATATTCGAGAGGGCCGGGTTCGAGTCCCGGTAATCGGCGAGGCAAATGGGCAAGCCTCTAAATGTGTGGCCCCTGTTCACCTAGCAGTAAATAGGTACGGGATGTAACTCGAGGGGTTGTGGCCTCGCTTTCCCGGTGTGTGTTGTGTGTTGATGTGGTCTCAGTCCTACCCGAAGATCGGTCTATGAGCTCTGAGCTCGCTCCGTAATGGGAAAGACTGGCTGGGTGATCAGCAGGTCACCGAGGTGAATTACACACCATACTGCAAACAAGAAAATTATTGCACATACACAGTCATGTATACATACGTGTATGTGAATGAGTGTTCTCAAGTACAAAAAAAAATATCGAAACCAGTATATCTCTCAGTGCAGACAAATGATAATTTCCAAGCCAGGAAAGGCTTTCTTTTGCACGATGACAGTGAACTCGTCATGGTGTTTTGAAATCAAATTGTCTGGAATTCACTTATGAGTAAATCGTTTCCTTTCCTGTGCTTTAAGCTTGTAAACAATCAAATGATATTGCTTTCTTCGTAATTGTCAGAAAGGTGAGAAAATCAAATTGTTTTTTAAAGGAACTTACAAGCTTAATTGATCACGATAAAGATACTCGCAGTCTTACTGATTCCTAGTAATGGAAAGATTGACATACATGGGAAATATAAAGTTTTGTGTCCACCATTTAAAAGCGTTTTGTCAAAGCTTAGAAGTCAATAAAGGAGATCCATCTTCCACAGAACTGTCCTTATTAAACTCGAAACATTGCAGACTGTCATTCATCTCTCTCTCTCTCTCTCTCTCTCTCTCTCTCTCTCTCTCTCTCTCTCTCTCTCTCTCTCTCTCAGAGAAAGAGGGAGAATGTTTCGACTTTTCACAAATCCCACTCTCAAGAAAAATAGGATAGTAAATGATATGACATAATTCATTTACCTTTTCCAATCACAAGAGATTTACTCTCTCCAGTAATTTCCAGATGGTTACATGCTTGTCCGATCACAACAAAGGCACCCACATCACACACTTTTTGGGAACAAGTGGAAGACTGAATCGTTTTCCTGGAATATACGGTTTCATCTTTAATTAAAAACGAAACGTCAAAGGGAGGCATTCCGTAAAGAAAGTTCAGCTTGCCCGTGAAGGTCTTTGTTGAGCCTGTAACGCTGCAGACGCCACCCAAAGATTGAGAGAGAGAGAGAGAGAGAGAGAGAGAGAGAGAGAGAGAGAGAGAGAGAGAGAGAGAGAGAGAGAGAGAGAGAGAGAGAGAGAGAGAGAGAGAGAGAGAGAGAGAGAGAGAGAGAGAGAGAGAGAGAGAACCATACACCAGTGGGTTTACTAAGTTTTATCCTTGAATTGTTAAAAGGAAATTTAAATATAAACAGAAATAGACGTTATCCACAAACACGATAACGAACAGGGAAAGTGGTCTCTCTCTCTCTCTCTCTCTCTCTCTCTCACACACACACACACACGGCCCGGTAGCTCAGTGGTTAGAGCGCTGGCTTCACAAGCCAGATGACCGGGGTTCGATTCCCCGGCCGGGTGGAGATATATGGGTGTCTCCTTTCACGTGTAACCCCTGTTCATCTAGCAGTGAGTAAGTACGATATGTAAATCGAGGAGTTGTGTGTGACCTTATTGTCCCGGTGTGTGGTGTGTGCCTGGTCTCAGACCTATCCCAAGATCGGAAATAATGAGCTCTGAGCTCGTTCCGTAGGGTAACGTCTGGCTGTCTCGTCAGAGACTGCAGCAGATCAAACAGTGAATTACACGTGTAACACACACACACACACACACACACACACACACACACACACACACACACACACACACAGATGGATTGCAATTCTTCTCCATGTTCTTATTGAAGAGAAATAAAATAATCATACTTACCGTATTGCACTGCCAGGCTTGAGAGTTTACTACCCAGCAAACAAATCCACGTAGAATCCACGTGCCCACAACGTTGCGTTATCGTTGCAGCCACGTTATATTTCTCCGTGAGTTCAACGTAGATGTGTCGAATCGAAATAACGTGAATACAACGTAGAAATGCACGTGAAAACGTCACTTTTACATCACTTATAGAGCACTTCAGCTGATTTACGTGAACTCAACGTTGCACCCACGTTAGATTTCTCCGTGAATTCAACGTAGATCTGCCTAATAGATGTAATGTGGACACCACGTAGAAATGCACGTGAAAAGGTCACTTACAGAGCACTTATATATATAAAGTAATATTACTTTGAAAATTGAGGATCAATATAAAAAATAAAATAAAAATAGTGACAAACCAAGTGCTTTAAATCGGCCTATACTGTGCTTTTATATAACTGTTGCAGATCACACGGTTATAGATACATAGAGTGGTGGCTCTATGGTGGTCAGCTGTTCTTGCCAGTGATGGACTGGTGGCCACAAGTAGTAAGCCGATTGACCAGAAATTGATTTCACACTTTGCTTTTACCCAATTTCCTTACACTACAATGTGCGATTAAGAAAACTAACGTCACCATCATCTTTCTGAAAAATTTCTGTATTCAACAGGTTTATATGCTATTAAGTGCAATGAAAAAAAAAATGCGCTTAAGTGGGGACTAAATGGAATGGTACACAAAGGTTAATGGGATGCAGCCTATAGCTACATAACTGGGAAATATTGCAGATTCAAGAACAGCACTTGAATAGTGCTGTCCTTTGGCTGTAAATCATTGTTGCTAAGCAACAATGATTTACAGCCAAATAAATGGAAAAATGTTCATGCACTATTTTATTGAATCTTTATTTTACTATATCTACATTTGCTCTTCACTTACTATTATATATCTTATCAAATGCAGGAATTCCAGGGGAAAAATGTGGTGATGCCAGTTTTTTCTCAGTATCAAATAGTAATGTTTGGAAACCGAGTTAGAACAAAGTGTGTGAAATCATCAATTTCTGATCTTTTGGCCATCAGTCCATCTCTGTTGGGAAAAGCTGACCACCACAGGACCAACACTCTATGTATCTATAACTCTGTGCTGCAGATACACATTTTATCAGAATCCACTAATTTATAAGCTCAGTAGGAATATAGACATGATCCTTGGAAAAAAACATATTTGAAGAAAAAAAATTATATTAGCATCTCCTACCCCACAACTAAAAATACGCAGATACACATTTTATCAAAATTCACTAATTTATAGCCTCAGTAGGGAAATAAAGACATAATCCTTTGAAAAAACACATTTGAAGAAAATATGAAAATAGCATCTCCTACCCCACAACTAAAAATACAAGACATCTTAGTACATGGTAAAGAAAGCATTACTAACAGGCCTAATATGGTAGTGATGTAAATGAAAGAGAAAAAAAGAAATACATAATTAATTAAATGAAATAAAAGTAAATACATAACAGAACATAATTTCAATAAGGTTATAAGTTCCATTTCAATAAATAATAATAATAAAAAATAAAAAAATAAAAAAAACACACACACACAAACATAGCTTTGGAGTGAGGTAGAACTTGCATTCTCTTCTTTGTTCACCCACATTCTGAAGCAGCAGCCAGGAAAAGATGGCAGCATGGGTGCAAGGACAGGGACAGCTGGGTGGAGAAAGGTTGCATATTGTAGGGCTTTCCCAGGGTACTGCACACCCTAATTAGCACGTGCCCTTATTTAACCTGTGGCTAGTCATCAGAATCTGATGAATCTTGTATGGAAGTATGACGTCTCTTTGGCTCAGGTTCCTGTGGAGAGAAGCAAAATATATAAATTTGAGGATGTAGACATTTTTGGGGGTATATTAATAAAATGGAAGAAATCATCATTTATATAAACTCGTTCAAGTAATACAAGGATTTTGAAGATGAAGAATGTGTCCATACAGAAATTGAAAAAAAACTTCCAGTTATAGTGTATGGCTCTGAAACATTGATTTCAAATGAGGCACAACAGTCAAGAGCACTTGTATTGGATATCAATTATTGCTAGAGAGGAGTTGTTGAGTGATATATTGGTAGGATAAGAGCAATGACGGTGTACATATATAAAGATGAAGCATGGACACAAGTGGAATGAAATGAAGAATGGCATGAAGGGAAATATAGAATGGTGAAGAGGGGTGAGGAGATGCACTAATTATGAAGTTGAGGGAATATCAAAACAAAGTGAATGAAATTCACTGCTCACCTTGTATCTTGAGCCACCTTTGCTTTTCGGAGCATGCTTCAGGGCCTCTCTAATTTCAGTTTCCACTTCAGATATCTTTGCCTTTGCATGGGTTTTCAAGCATGCTCCTTTAGGTAAAGAAGAAAAAAATATATATGAATGAGAGCAATATATATTTTTAGAGGTTTTGTGTCAGACATGGACCAAAATATATTCACACAAGTATTGATTTGATTCAATAATGTTAAAAAGAAATTATGCAGACTTACTAATGATAACTTTGCAAAGAGGAAGATTAGCAAAGGCTTGCTTCCTCTTTTTTCCCTTCAGGCTATATGTTGACCACACACTATTGGTCCCCAGCTATCGAAAAATCCTGTGAACAGTGTCTCCAAGGCTGTGCCCTCCTAAGGATGACAAATACTGTGTCTGCAACAAATAATAGGGGTACTATGGATATTTCAAAATATACTGTTATTAAACAAAATATTCTTGCATCTATGTAGTAGTATTTAAAATATCCAAAAACATAATCCAAGAAGATACAACTTATTCTTGCCAGTTTATTTTTTAAAAATTTATCAGCTAATTTAGTACACAGGTCAGCCAGCTCCTCCGAGCTGCTCACAGGAGCTGGAAGAACATCCTCCACATCTTCTCTTGACTCTCTTGACTGTTGGATGTTTAGTAGCATCTGCACGTTTTCATCCACAGACTTCATTCGTGTCATTAGCTAGGCCAAAATGGTCCTGAGTGTTCCATCTGGAGGAAGAATGATCTCACAATAACATATTTGGAAACAGAAGTGTTACAAAATGTTCATAGTGAATATTTTTCTCTTTGTGACACACATGAATCAAAGTATACGTATGGTGAAGTCATAGTCTACCTGCAGGTCTTTTTGGGCCAGGATCTGTAGATCCTGACGATGAAGCTGTTAGAAAATTAATGATATATAAGTGTGTGCCTGTACATAACTTTATAGAGTATATCTTTGTCTCCAGGCCCACTTAGGGTGAATATGAATGTATAATTGCATTATAAGTGAATATGAATGTATAGTTGCATTCCATAACTTAATGTTTCAAAGGAAAATTTTTCCCAAAATATCTACTTTACCTTCATCATGAGGCCCACCTGAAGATGTACTGAAATAAAATCAATAATGGCGGATATATTTTTTTAAAACATTTATGAGAGATACGTTACATCATTGTATTATTAGAATCTTCTGAAACCCATATGTCACAGATCCACATGATGGCTTGAACATAATTATCTACAACATATGTGCACGTTTCTTACCTTTTGTTGAACAGGTGCTTTTCCTGAAGCTTTCGTGGGACTTTTGGAGAACTTTCTTGGGAAGAAGTAGCAAACCCATCTGCAAGAAAAAAGTGTTGAAAGAAATGGTAAGCATGAACAGCTTGTATTTGGACAATGGTAAAATTTTTCCAAAAGGCCAAAATTTACATAAACATAAACTTTGATAGTAGATACCTGAAGTGAAACTCTTTTTATACAAAGATGGTTTGGTGTGAATGCTTGAAATTGAAGGTGGAGCTGGAAACATGATAAGAGAAAACTTTTAAGTGGAAGTTCTGATGTCATGGAACTGTGAATAGAGACGACCACATACAGACAAGCATAGTGGCAAAAAAAAATTCTTGCAGTTATAAACTAATCCTTACCATTTACTTCATCATGCTGAGGAGCTTGTGGCAACACAGCTACAGTTGATGCATGACATGTCTCAAGATCATAGTCATCTTCATCTGGACATGTATATAAGTATATTGGTCATAAATATAGATTGGAAATGGACATTATCATCTATTAAAGTTTCACTGATGAACTAGTCATTTAGTATAGCTGTCTCCATAGGTGATTTTTGCAAATTATATAACATAACTATGTAAGAAGTAATGTCATACCATTAGCCTCTTCATCCTCTGAGAATCTAAATTTAGCAGGTCTCTTAGTAGCTATGTGTTCAAGGCCTTCAAAGTCTGTTTCTATAGTACAGGAGCAGGAATCAGAGCAATTACACAAAGGGTTGTGGCATTCACATCCACCCCGTAAAAAAATTAATTAAGGCATAAACAGTGGGCTCCCGCTCACAGTTGATGCGTACAAGTATGTATGTACCATCAAATGATACATTGATATTCATGCTTGTAAGCTTGTTTGTATCCTGCTGCTGGAATATTGTTGTCTGTGCCATGCTGTCAGTAAAGAAAAAAGCCATCACTAGTTGCTGGATTCTTATATAATGGGTAAAGATACTCACTTTGTTGCTTGAGGTGTTCTAAACCTACCAACACGTACACGCCAACAGACCACGTAGGTATGCAGCTTTCTACAGTTCCTGCATAAGTTTCTGAACCTGAAAAAAGGCAAATGCTTACAAAACTCTGAAGCAAACATCAAATCTAAACTAACATAACTACACCTAACATAACATAACCACAACAAAGCTAATTTTACTATAGGTTTGCACAACACTTGTTTCCTGTGTTCATATTATTTTTTTACCTAAGGACACAATGGTAAGGTAAATACTTAAGAAAAAAATGCTCCTTTCTAAATATTAGTTTACAACAGATTATTATATACTTAAAAGAAAATGCTTTATTTGAGAAGTTTGCCATGCTAATCAATCAGGGACAATATGGGCTTCAGTGGGATAAGTACCTCACTCATTTCTTTACCCATGTGGAGTCTTTATGTCCCAACCTCTCGGCAAAATGCATTCCTAGTAGACTCCCAAGGTTAATACTTACAGCTCTATAGAATTAAGTTTGCAGAATATCATACAATACATATAACCTTCCAGAAACCTGTTAAGGAGTGAAAAAAATGAAATAAAAACAGTATTAATAAATTAAATCAACTCATTCTCGCGACGGCCAGCTGCCATAGAGCTGTACGGGTCAGCCTGGTCAGGGTGGGGTTAGCTGATACAGTAATCAAAATACTCATCTAGTTATTTGAAATACTTGCTAACCTAACCTCAATTGAACTGCATTTACGAATTTAATCTAACCACGCTAACCTAATCTAAAACTACCCTAAATGAAATCTAACCTAACCTAACTTCTGAAAGTTGATATAGATTGCAAGACATTTTTCATCCTCAATTATACTTGAAATATAAGTATATACAGTAAATTTCCAGAATACACCTGTCTCAGCGGACAAAGCGGCTGTCTAGCACCGCAGGAACTGTTTTATACGTCCCTAATTTTTTTTTTTTTCAAAAGTAACCACTTAGATATTACACAAAATTAACCTAACCTAACCTACCCTATCCTATCCTAATAGGGGAGATTCGACGCCCTTGACCCCCTGTAAGCATTTAAAAAAATTCAATGTAAAAAAACTCCACATATCTCGGGAACGAATGATTTGCGACACAAAAGGCAAACAACATTGTTTTCTATGTACAGATAAAGGCACCCGATATAACACGTTACCCTTCACCATGAGACTTCTTTTTTTTTTTTTTTTTTGGGGAATAATAACGCTGGTAATATTCCAGGAAAAAAAAAAAAACACCAGTCTTTCGGCAAAGGATAACAATGTGTTATTTCGATCCATATTAGCCGATTCGATAGTTGTTTCCGTCGCAAATCACTATAGATATCACTGTTGGGGGAGCGGTCCACGTGTTGGGTTCTGTGGAGTTTGGAACATTGGACGTTATTTCTGCTGTTAAATTCATGTAACAAATGATCTATTAGCTTACAAAGATACCCAGCAGCATAAGAATGCACAATATCACTAACAAAATTAATACTGTGTACGTACTTGTCCGTATTTCTTCACAATTCTTGTCTCCGTCTGTCGCCTCCGTCTGTATTACAGATTTCATACGCCGCGTTCGTACTCCGAAGTCCGTACTGGTTCAAGCTTGCTGCAGAGGCGCGTTTTCTTACATCTTTTCATCGGCAAACAAAACACAGATACCATATATCTTTACTTTCTACATTTTCATTGTTCTTATTTCTTTTTTTATTTACATTCCAGCAAACCACTTGCACTTTGCACACCACTTTCTCTCCAAGAAGGGACAGCAATTAAGCTTTTTATATTTTAACACGTCATCGATATATTCACGTTTTACATTTTTTTTTTCATGACAGTGCATTCCACAAGGTTCTATATCATCATAGCACAATCAAAAATGGAATTCATAACATGAGAAACACCTTAATAGCTTTGTTTTATGGGTGATCTTCTCCACGTGAGTACGTCAAAATAGCGTAGTGCATGTGTCACAGAAATACTTTTCATTACGGTGCATTCAGTAAATTCCTGTATCATTATCTCACAATGAATTAACATGAAAAACATGAGAATCACCTTAATAGCTTTGTTATATGAGAGATCTTCACGTGAATACAACGTGAAAATAACTTAGTGTGTCACATTAATCCTTTTCAATACTGTGCATCTAATAAGTTTCTGTACCTTCTCCACGTGAATACAACGTGAAAGTCACGTCACTTAGAATCTTTTTCATTACGGTGCATTTAATAAGTTTCTGTACCTTTTCCACGTGAATACAACGTTAAAGTCACGTAGTGTGTCACTTAGAATCCTTTTCATTACGATGCATTCAATAAGTTTTTATATCATCATCGCACAAAGAATTAACATTGAAAACATGAGAATAACCTTAAAAGCTTTGTTATATGGATGACCTTCTCCACGTGGATACAACGTGGAAACGACGTACATGTTTCACATAAATACTTTTCATTACTGTGCATTCAAAAAGTTTCTGTATCATCATCACACAAAAATAATTAACGTTGAAAAAAAACAACAGAGAAATACCTAAATGGCTTTGTTATATGGATGTCCTTCTGCACATCAATACCACGTGAAAATAACTGTGTCACATAAGTCAGATAGATTAATTTCTCCACGTGAATACCACGTGCTCCATACGTAGAAAATTTAATTCACCTCATTTTCACCATGACGCAACGTGGAAATAACGTAGTGTGTTTGCTGGGTAACAATTCCTTTGTGTAAGACAATATAAGGGAACCTTCGGTACATTTCACATTGTGGCTTGCATATTGTCAAGCCAACTTAGTTTATACAAAACACTGAAGCCATGTGGACACTTAAAAATATTCTGTTAAATTTCATTGAAGATGGAATTACATTGTTATATTGATCGTTTCTGTTTATCATTTCGTTGTCTTGCCCCTTACATTTAACAGACTCTTGTCCAAGTTTTGTAGGTTGGTTTTCAAGGAAGTTTTCGAGATTCTAGTGTTAAATTCAGAAACGATTTTGCATCATAACAGGAAAACCACACATGAGGAACACTACCAATGATGCCTGTGGCCTTACAAAATAGTCCTTATGCAAAGTGTAAAGCCTTATAAAACAGGTTGGAAGACGTCTTTTGTTATTAAGTATATTACAAATGGAGAAAAAGCCATAGTTTCATACTAATCTGCAGTAATACATCTCATAAATGTTTTCGTGAGGTACAATATTTCTTTTTGTTCTGCTCTCGCAATAAGTGTTGTAAAAGCTACAAAGTCAAAGCCATGCGTCTTTCATTATTATTGTGCGCTTGTCACTGCATCATGTACGTACAATTGCAGTCATTTCCTTGCCTCTCTGCCTCGGCGTTAGAGGTAATGAGGATCCCAGTTATAATTATGAGGTGGAAGAATCATTTTAGCAGTGGGGAGGCTGTGTTGATAGAGGGGAAACAATGAAGACGTTAGAGAGAAAGGAACCGTCTGTCATCCCCCTCGCAGACAATGCCGTGGCAGCCAATATATGTTCTGTCCCCGCCATCCACAATGAGCACAAGGCGTAATCACTAGGGAGTATATGAGACCTCACTTGCTTCCCCTCACAATACAAAGCTTGCCATTATTTTGTCGCGGAGACATAAATATTAGGACAGGGGGGAATAATGCATTTCTTGTCTTCTATGTCTGTCTCAGCTGAAATAGAAAAATCAATATTGAAAAGCAGTTTTGATTTGTGTTTATATTTTTCTGCTTCTCTTTATGAATAGTTGAGTTTCCATGAAAGGATTATATACTGAATTTTTTTTTTTTTTCTTCTTTTTGCGAGTAAGTCCGTTCATGCAGTTTATCGTTTTACATTTGTGTTGGACTTTGAATACAAAATACAGCTTTAGATATTTAGATAAATGTAAAACACCGCACGGCGATTAATACTCGATGTCCCCAGCAATATCTTAGCTCCCAACACTGTCGTCATGTTTTAAAAAGGGAGTCTTGTAATGCGGAATTTTTGTTACCTAAAATTGCTTAATGTAAAATACACTCAAAACTTTGGTACTCTCATAATTCTCAATGACTTCCTGTGAGTTTTTCTTCTTCACATGCATTTCATCATATATTTCTTTGATAATGTTTACATTTTATTTTTGTTTGTGTATTTTAGATTTCTCTAGTGAATCGGTGTGTGTGTGTGTGTGTGTGTGTGTGTGTAATTCACCTCGGTCGTCTGCTGGTCACCCAGTCAGTCTTCCCAATTACGGAGCGAGCTCAGAACTCATAGACCGATCTTCGGGTAGGACTGAGACCACAACACACTCCACATACCGGGAAAGCGAGCCCACAACCCCTCGACTTACATCCCGTACCTATTTTACTGCTAGGTGAACAGGGGCCACACATTAAGAGGCTTGCCCATTTGGCTCGCTGCTTCCCGGGACTCGAACCCGGCCCTCTCGATTGTGAGTCGAGCGTGCTAATCACTACACTACGCTCTATAGAGAGAGAGAGAGAGAGAGAGAGAGAGAGAGAGAGAGAGAGAGAGAGAGAGAGAGAGAGAGAGAGAGAGAGAGAGAGGCCCGTAGGAAATTCAGTAGAGAATTTTGATACTTATTGTGTGTGTGTGTGTGTGTGTGTGTGTGTGTGTGTGTGTGTGTGTGTGTGTGTATGTATGTATGTGTGTGATTCACCTCGGTCGTCTGCTGGTCACCCAGCCAGTCTTCCCCATTACGGAGCGAGCTCAGCTTCGGGTAGGACTGAGACCACATCAACACACAACACACACCGGAAAAGCGAGGCCATAACCCCTCGAGCGTGCTAACCAGTGCACTACGCGGTGTGTGTGTGTGTGTGTGTGTGTGTGTGTGTGTGTGTGTGTGTGTGTGTGTGTGTGTGTGTGTGTGTGTGTGTGTTCTGCCTCGATGTAAAAGCAAAATTGTATTGTGTTGTGTAAGTGAATTATTATGTCATGTATTCAAAACTTATTCCATATTCTTCCCTTGGTACGAATGATTAATGTTTCTGTGGTTTTTCCTTTCATATTCTCTTTATATGCATTTAATCTTACTCTTCCTATAAGTATTGTCATTATTATTTTCCTATTATTTCTGTCCTCATCTATTTTCATATTCTTAAGTTATAGAAATTTACGTCACCTTTCCACACACTTGGCAGGAAGTGATACTCTCGTCAGTCTTGAGAACTGCACAGGAACTGTGCCTAATGGACCTTTGTATCCTTATTCCAAAATATTCTCATGACTTCTTTCCCATCCCAGGCTATTACTTACCAGATCAGAGCAAGAATTATAGTGCCGTCGCTTTCCCTGTAGATATTTCAAATTTTAGCCTCTTTTTTTTTTTTTCTCCAGGTAAATTACGTATGCATTTTATGGTCACGAGGATGAAAACTGTACCACCGATATTTTTTGAGGTTCCGAAAGGCTTAGCTTACTTCACCTTCGCTGTATAAAATCAAGATGAACTCCACAGACAATTTCAGGTGTTAAATCTTATCATAATTAATTGTCGTACTAATATCAGAGCTCATTCCAATCTTATGATTGGTTCCGGTTCAG
Organism: Portunus trituberculatus; assembly: GCF_017591435.1. Classification (NCBI taxonomy): domain Eukaryota; kingdom Metazoa; phylum Arthropoda; class Malacostraca; order Decapoda; family Portunidae; genus Portunus; species Portunus trituberculatus. The sequence goes on from NC_059295.1 coordinate 1,617,456, forward strand.
CATTTTGTTACTTTCTGTTAAGATATTGAACACTTCGATATGATACAGTTTACTGTCCACAATTTCATCGCTCATTATCTGTGGATCCATTCTGAGTGACGAGTGATTATTTCTTTTGCTTGCCATTAAATTGAAAATATCTAATCGATACGAATGACGTCTCCCTTCATTGGCACTCCATCTTCATCCACTACACTGGCGGTGCTGTTTGAGAACCAGTGTGAGTCTCGATTTGATCTCCGAAATCAAAGAAGCTACAAGAAGCTATCAGACTAGCTACACGTGGCAGTTTATATATTTGTCTAATCTTCTCTTAAAGCACTCTACTGACTTACCACTAACAAACTGATTACTGAGTCCTTTCCATTCATCTGTCACTCTATTTGGAAACCAATTCCTTCCCATCTCTTTCTTAAACATATTTTTCTTGTTTTTTTTTTTTCAAGCTGGAATTCGTTGTTTCTGGTTTGATCCTGGTTAATGATCCCAAGAATTGCTTATGCTCCCTTTGTTTTAGCTCCTATACTGCTTAAAGACATTTATCTTTCCTATAATGTGAGGATCAGAACTGTACAGCATAATCTACATAGGGTCTGAACAACGTCAAATACAACTTTAATATTATTTCGTGATTTATATTTTTAACAGTCCCGAAGATTAATTTTAGTAACCCATTTGCCTAATTTCTAGTCTCTATGCATTGATTTCTTAGACAGAGATCGGAACTAATTATAACTGCTAAATCTATTATATTGTGTGGCTTTCCTCTACCTACGCTAAGTATTTTGCATTTGTTAATGTTAAACTGCATTTGCCATCTGTATGTCTATTCGTTAATCCTGTCCAAATCTGCCTGCAAGGCGATGGCATCCGAATCTGACCTAATTTATCTACCTATCTTCCTGTCCTCTGCAAATTCACTAATATCAGATCTCCAGTCCACTCCATCCAGAAGATAACCTGTTTGTCTTCCGTTGCTGCCATCTTTGTGGAGGAGCTGTTCACTTTTCTTAGTTATCAGAATGATTTAATACTGATGGATATTAGCCTCAGTGTTCTTTTTTCATGTTCCTAGAATTTTTTTTTTTTCTTTTAAGCCCATTTTTTATGATTTATTCTTTGGTGAAAGTGAGTTTGGTCACTTTCCATCACATCACTGGAATCTGGTGTGTCAGGTAACACACAATGATACTGCAGGTGCATCTTGTGCTCTCCTCTTTGTTAATCACTGAATAGTTCTGGCTTCTCCACTTGTCTGTTCCGCTCGCCACGCTTTGCAAAGCCGGTGGCGACGGACGTTATTTCAAAAAATTATTATTGGTTTTTATTTATTATTTATAGCTTTCACGCCGTAATGTTAAAACAGTTAACATTTTTCTTATTTGATATGAAATAAACTTCTTTTATTTTTCAGATAATGAATACTATAAAGTTGATTCAACACTTTTAGTAATTACGCTCATGTGGGAATACACGAGCGTGCTTTCGCTGCTCTAGAGAGAGAGAGAGAGAGAGAGAGAGAGAGAGAGAGAGGCCTGTAGGAAATTCAGTAGAGAATTTTGATACTTGTTGTTTTGAAATTTTTTGATGTATTTTTTATTGTCTTGCAAGAAAGTGATTAGAACTAAAAGGTTAGGATGTCATGTTCTGCCTGACTACCAAAATGCATACATGTATTTGTACTTAAACTAACACAAAATAGAATTACAAAATGAATAATTTTAATTTGAGTAATAAAATAAAATATTTAGATAAACAATCTAACTAATGGAGTTGTGACATCAATTATCTCGTCTACTCTTAACTTCCCTTGCATTGCAAGCATTGCTCTTGCTGTTGCTGCTGTTGCTGCTGCTGCTGCTGCTGCTGCTGCTGCTGCTGCTGCAGCTGATGATGATGATGATGATGATGATGATGATGCTTTTCCAGTGTTGTGCGAAACATTGCGACATAGTCTGTGCTTGTTTCCGGTCTTTTTTCTCTTGTTTTCTCACATTAACTTTGTTTCCTTCTTTCATTTTTTTCTTGCTTTTCTTCAACTCAACTATCGTTTTTTATTACTTCTTCCAGTCGTGTGTTTGAAAGAATCTGCATTAATTTTGCTTACTGATATGTTAAGAAAAAAAAAGTGGTGCGCTAGTGTATTGATGAAGAACAAAACGTAAAGAGACGAATGAGAATGTTGCTTGTGACGAGAATGTATCATTGGCGCAGAAAGAAACTGGAGTCTAGTTAGGTAATGAATGATCCTTAACAGTCACACTTGTCTGTTAGAAACACATTTTTAAGCATCCAGTGTCTTACTTATTTTGACTTACAGTATTTACAGTGGCCTGGGCAGGTAGTGTGGACTCATTTTTCATGAAATCAATTATTAAGGAATGATGAGTGAAAAGATTCCATCAAAATGCAGACATGAGACTAGAGAAGAATGAAAGCTGATGATGACTATGTTGGTGAGGAGAGCGCGCGTTTGAAGGTTTGATCGACGACTACTTCACTACTTAAGAGAGTGTTGATATTGAATGTAAACTAGATAAATTGATAAAGGAGAATATGGAAATGAAAGAGAATGAAGAACAGGAAAAAGAGTTTATAAAACTGAGAGAAAGGATAAAAAAGTGGAAGAAAATGAAGCTAGGCTAAGAGCGGAAAACGAAGAACTAAAAAGGAAGTAGCTAACTACAAAAGCAGATGGAAGAAGGACTCGGTAAAGCCGAGAAAGAAAAGAGAAGCTGAAAGATCTAGTAAACAAGGAAGAGGAAAGAGTACAGAACGTGATTAAAAAAGAAGTACAAGCATGGAGAGTCCAAGATAAGAAAGATAAGGCTGATTTTCAGGAGGTGATTCAAGAACAACTTAAAGAAAAAGAAGAAAATATGACAAACAAAATGATAGGAGTCCTCAAGACAAAAGAAAATCTAGTTAGAGAAATTGCAGAAAAAAGAAGAGTGTAGTCGTATTTGGAATAAAAGAAAAAAATATAAAATATAGACCAAAAAGAAAAAGAAGAAATGAAATCAGTCAAAGACCTACTGAAGAATCTAAACGACGAAGATAGGCAGAACTTGGAAGAGGAAGTAGAAGAAATAAACAGAATGGGACCATATCAAGAAGGAAAAACGAGACCAATTAAAATACTACTAAAATCACAAGCAGCAACAGAAGAAATATTATATAGAACAACAAAACTTAGAGAAACAGAAGGCTGCAAGGATATCTATATAAAGAAAAATAGAAATGAGGAAGAAAGGAAGAGATACAATGAACTGGCAGCAGCAGTAAGGAAAAAAATAATGAAAGGTCAGAAGAGGAAAAAGGCATTTTTGGAGAATTCTAGGAGACAGGATAAGGAAATGGTATATAAACGAGAAGGAAGAGAAAAAAGTGGAACAAGTTTAACTAAAAATGATAAAGGCAAAAGACTAAAAATGATGTATACGAACATAGACGGGGTTTTATCAAGTAAATTAGAATTAAGAGATTACATAAAGAAAGAAAATCCAGATATTGTATGCCTGGCTGAAACAAAACTAAATGAGGCAATCAAAATAGACTTGGATAATAGGTATAATGTATGGAGAAGAGACAGAGTGGGTAAAGGAGGAGGAGGAGTCATGATAATGTTAAGGAAGGAGATAGTGATAAACCAAGTGGAATGTGGGGAAGGAAAAGCAGAAGTATTGTATGTTAAGATGCATATTAATAAAAAAGAGTTAACAATCATTGTAACATATGTGCCACCAAAACAAATTCATGGACCAATCAAGAATATAAAGACATGATAGATGACACAATAAGGAGTCTAACGAGAATCGTTAAAGAAAGGAGAAAAGTGATATTAGTAGGAGATTTCAACTGTAAAGAAGTGGACTGGGAAAATTATGAAAGTGGTATGGGGAAGAAGCCTGGGAGAAAGATTCTTGAACCTAATGATAGACAATATGATGGACCAGAGAGTAAAGGAATGCACAAGATTCAGAGGAAACGACGAGCCGGCGAGATTGGACCTAGTTTTTACAAGGGGTATACAAATGAATGATGATATAAGATATAAGTGCCCATTGGGAAAGAGTGACCATGTAATATTAGAAATAGATATAGAAGAGGGAAAGGAAGATAGAGACGATTCATACAAAGGAGACCGATTAAATTACAGAAAGGCTGATATTGAGAATCTCAAGAACTATTTTAAAACGTAAACTGGGAGGAGATGGAAAACTCAGAGACAATGCAAGAGAAATATAACTTATTTTTGGAAATATACAAAACAGGAGTCAGGGAATATGTCCCAAAATATAGACCTAAAGAAGAAGGAAAGAAAGATTGGTTTAATGCAAGGTGTGCTAGGGCAAAGGAGAAAAGAGATGGAGCATGGAAAAGGTGGAGGAGAAATAGAAATCCAGTAAATAAGGAAAACTTCAAGGCAGCGAGAAATGAATATGTTAAGGTGAGGAAGGAAGAGGAAAAGAACTTTGAAAAGGACATTGTCGAAAAATGTAAGGAGCAACCAAAATTGTTCTATAGATTCATAAATGGAAAAATTAGGCAAAAGAAACAATAGAAAGGTTAAAAGGAGAGAACGGGATGGTGGAAGACCCAAAAAGTATGGCAGAACTATTAAATAATAAATTCCAGGAGGTCTTTACTAAGGAATCCAAATTTGAAAGGCCACAGGGTAATAGAGACAATCTATATGAAAGAGATTAAAGTAACCAAGCTTGAAATAAAAGAGTTAATGAAGGAACTGGATGAAGAGAAGGCAATGGGACCAGATGAAGTCTCAGGCAGAATACTGAAAGAATGTAGGGAAGAACTAGCAAGTCCTATATACAACATCATAAAATGCTCAATAGAAAATGGAACAGTACCAGTAGAATGGAAAAGAGCTGAGGTGGTTCCCATATATAAGAGCGGAAGGAAGGAAGAACCTTTAAATTACAGACCGGTATCACTAACTAGTGTAATATGCAAGATGTGTGAAAGAATAATAAAGAAACAATGGATCGAGTTCCTTGAAGACAACAAATTAATATCAAATAGCCAATTTGGTTTTAGAAAAGACGGTCTTGTGTAACTAATTTATTGAGTTTCTATTCTAGAATAGTTGATAGAGTACAAGAGAGAGGATGGGTTGACTGTATTTATTTGGATTTAAAAAGGCGTTTGACAAAGTGCCACATGCAAGATTACTATGGAAGTTAGAGGAGAAGGGTGGCTTAAAAGGAAGCACATTGAGATGGATAGAAAATTATTTGAGGGAGAGAAATAAGGACGGTAGTTAAAGATATGAAGTCCAAGTGGAGAGCAGTAGAAAGCGGAGTGCCACAGGGGTCAGTATTGGCACCAATACTTTTCCTCATTTATATTAACGACATGCCAGAAGGAGTGAACAGCTACATAAATCTGTTTGCAGATGATACGAAACTGTGCAGAGTTATAAAGCAAAAGAGGATTGTGAAATACTGCAAGAAGACCTAAATAAGATCTGGGAATGGAGTAAAAGTGGGAAATGGAATTCAATGTGAACAAAAGCCATGTCATGGAAATGGGAAAGAGTGAAAGACGACCTGTGGGAATCTATAAGATGGGAGATGGAGTAGAACTGGAGAAAGTAAAAAGGAAAAGGACTTAGGAGTGACGATGGAAGAAAACAATCAACCAGTAAGCCATATTGATAGAATTTTTAGAGAAACATATAATTTGCTAAGGAATATTGGAGTAGCATTTCACTACATGGACAAAGAAATGATGAAGAAATTGATAAGTACTATAATAAGACCCAGATTGGAATATGCAGGAGTAGTGTGGACCCCTCATAAAAAAAACACATAAGGAAATTGGAGACTACAAAAATGGCTACAAGAATGGTTCCAGAATTTGAAGGGATGACATATGAGGAGAGACTAAAGGCTATGGATCTACCAACTCTGGAACAAAGAAGGGAGAGGAGACCTGATACAAGTTTATAAATTGATCAACGGAATGGACCAAGTGGATAATGAGAAACTGATCCTGAGAGAAGAATATGACATCCGAAGCACAAGATCGCATAGTAAAAAGCTGAGAAAAGGAAGATGTCTGAGAGATGTTAAAAATATAGTTTCCATGCAAAGATGTATTGAGACGTGGAACAGTTTAAATGAAGAAGTAGTGTCTGCAACGAGTGTGCATACTTTTAAAGTAAGATTGGATAAGTGTAGATATGGAGACGGGGCCACACGAGCATAAAGCCCAGGCCCTGTAAAACTACAACTAGGTAAATACAACTAGGTAAATACACACACACACACACACACACACACACACACACACACACACACAGCCATCTTTCTGAGTGGAGGTTAATATTATATGATTTGCCGGAATTCTCTTTCATGACCCTGACTGTGTTCTGTGATGCAGAAAGGTTTTTCTTCCTTCTTTCTAAAGAATTTCCGTTTCATTCTTATTTGATTATTACCTTGTGTAATAGTTACACTTCTCCACGTAAATATCTTGGCATTACAGCAGCAGTGTCTCACCGCTCTGGAAAACGTTGTAAAAACTGTACCAGGATTTCGTTCATGTCGGTATGGTGTTGCAACACCTCGCACATGAATTTTGTTAATAACATTAACATCATATTTCAAATTTCTATCCTGTAATGATGATAGCTTTACATTATGATTTTTTTTATTATCAATAACATGATTACACTTTTTATTCTTTAACTTTTCACTTCAACTACTTTTGGTACACCCCTCTCCCCCCACACACACAAAATACATAATATTAAATTCAACACCGCCTATAACTACGTGGCGTGCATACCTTATCAAGAGACACACCAAACATCAGACTAACTACTAGTCAAATATTAATGGCCCAGAGTTGGCAGTTGGAGAAAAACCTTTTGCGAGTAGCAACGCTAATATTCAGGGATTCTTTACTTAAATCCATACACATATATCATTTTCACTAATCATTCAGGTGTCTTGCCAGGCAACTCGAGCGAAAACTTTATTGGAGATTGTTGCATTTTTTTTCTTGTTCTGTCATTATTCTGTTAAAATAAGAGTAGTTGTTGTTGTAGTAGTAGTTGTAGTTGTAGTAGTATAGCAGTAGTAGTGGTAGTAGTAGTAATGGTATTAGTAGTACCAGTAGCAGTGCGCAATACTATTAGTAGGTATAGAAGAAGCAACAACACAGTAAGCAGTAGCACTAGTAGTAAGTGTCAAAAATATTTTGAAGGAGGAATATTTTAGTATTAAGAAGCATTAAATAAAAATGAATAAATAAAAATGCTGCATCTAGTTCTAGTAAGGAATACAACTCCGGCACACATTACGTCACATAATATTAGATATGGGACGGCAATGGTATTATCTTAAATATTAGTTACATCATTTAAGTAACTACATCAGTCTGCCCTCTATTACAAGAAACTTAATTGTTTCGAATCGCGTAACGTTGGTTCAAAACTTAAAATCGTGAGGCCAGCGACTAAGCGTGTCAGCAGATACTAACAAGGTCTGGCATCGACAACACTTCTGTACCAAAACTTGAGGGTTAAGTCTATCATCTATCATAATGCCTATCTCCGCGCCACGGACACCCAACGTCGCAAATTAAACACCTTCTTAGTATCTGTACCGTGTCTTGAGTAGTGTTATGTGGGGCAGGAGATGGATCAGCAAGTATGAGTTACATGTACATGTCGTTACGAAGCCGGACGATACCAAACCTTAAGCTCAGTTATAATTTTTTTGGTGCAACACAATTCATCATGTGCACAACGGTTCCATATTCTTTTTCTCTTTTTTTCTCTCTCTCTTTTGTTTTCTCTCTCTCTCTCTCTCTCTCTCTTTCTCTCTCTCTTTCTCTCTCTCTCTCTCTCTCTCTCTCTCTCTCTCTCTCATCTTTATCTATCTTTTTATATAAATATATATATATATATATATATATAAAAATATATATTTATAAATATATATGTATTTTTCTATTTTAGGAACTAATTTCTTCTTTATCCGTTTCTTCATATAAGGAAGCACATATTTATCCAATGTGTATGTGTGTGTATGTGTGTGTGTGTGTGTGTGTGTGTGTGTGTGTGTGTGTGTGTGTGTGTGTTATGTAGAAAGAGCACTGGCAAGAGTAACAAAACTTGTAGTAAAAACAGGGCTCTATGAAGAGTCTGGACATACAGAGTCGGAAGCGTCAGCCAAACCAGAGGACAAGTGTTTTGAAACCTCCCTCTTGAAAGAGTTAAAGTCGTAAAAAAGTGAAAATAAAGACGCAGGCCGAGAGTTAACCGGAGAAAGGGGTGAATGATTGAGAATACTGGTCAACTCTTGCATTATAGATGTGGCCAAAATAAAGGTAAGAAATTTTTTTAGACTTGTACAGTGGGGCCACGGGAGGAAGGAAAGAATGCAGCTAGTAAGATCAGAAGAGCAGTTGGCATGAAAATGGTTATAGAAAATAGCAAGAGATGCAACAGTGTGGCGATGAGAGAGACAAAAGAAATTCAGTTAGAGGAGAGGAGTTAATAAAACGAAAAGTTTTTGATTTCATCCTCTCTAAAAGAACTCTATGTGTGGAATTCCCTAATGCATGTGAAGCATACTCCATACATGGATGGATAAGGCCCCCTGTACAGAATTAGAAGTTCGGAGGTGAGAAAAATTGGCAGAGACGACTCAGAAAACCTAACTTCA